>NW_005843043.1:406828-440765 GCF_000455745.1 Alligator sinensis
TATTAGGGGAGGTCAACGGGGAATAGGGGAAGCGCTGTTTACTAAGGTGCCCCAGGGAGTGACTAGGAATAACGGGTGTAAACTAGTTGAGAGTGGATTTAGGTTAGATATTAGGAAGAAATTTTTCACAGTAAGGGTGTCCAGAATCTGGAATGGGCTTCTAAGAGAGGTGGTGCTATCACCTAGCTTGGAGGTCTTCAAGAGGCTAGACAGTCACCTAGCTGGGGTCATCTGACCTTGGTCCTCTTTCCTGCCAGGGGCAGGGGGTCGGACACAATGATCCATTGTGGTCCCTTCCAACTCTACAATCTATGAATCTATTAATCTAGTGCTTAGGGTCGGAAAGGACCTAAACAGATCATCAGGTCTGTCCCCCTGCCCCAGGCAGGAATGGGTGCCAGGGTCATAACACCCCCAGCCAAATCTCTGTCCAGCCTCCTCCTGAAGACCCCCAAGGTAGGAGAGAGTACCACCTTCCTTGGGACCCCCTTCCAGAGCCTGGCAGCCCTAACTGTAAAATAATGCCTCCTGATGTCCAGCCTGAACCTTCTCTCTAACAATTTGTTGCCATTATTCCTAGTAACTCCAGGTGTTGCCAGTGGGAACAGAGCCTCCCCCCAATTCTTGCTGGTCCCCCCTGGTGAGTTTGTAAATGGCTAGATCCCCTCTCAGCCTTCTTTTGTGGAGGCTGAATAGATTCAGGCTCTTTAGCCTTTCTTCGTAGGGCCTGCCTCACTACCCCTTGACCATGTGAGTGGCCCTCCTCTGGACCCTCTCAGTGCTAGCCACATCCCTCTTGAAGTGTGAATATCACCATCTCTCTGTCTCTTTCTCTATATATACATATATATAGTGGTCTTTTAATCACAGATGAACATGGATTTCAGGATATTTTACAGAGTAACTTTGGGATTTTTTTAATTAGGGATGTTCAGCTTTCCAAGAGGGAACATAAGAATTCCTACTAGGGAGGCCAGTGGCAGGACACTGCCTGCTCAGACCTGGCATTTTGGACCCAGCTGAAGTTGGCTGACCTTCTGGCCACTTGGGGCCAGGAGGACAAGCTTTGACAGCCACCACACTGAGAACATCTTCTGGGTGATAGCTTCCCAGATGGCCAGGCAGGGGCTTGAATAGCAGTAGTGCCACACAAAGGCCAACCCTGCAGCCACATCCCACTGGCAGCTGGCCCAGAGGGGCAGTGGCTGGGCAGTCCCCATCCTGGTCTGGCAGGTGCACAGCAGGTCACAGCCAGGCAGCAACCCCCACTGCCAGACTCCTGCAGTGGGTAAAGGGTACAGGGAGCTCGCAGGGCTGCTTCAGCAGTCCAGCTGGCATAAGGGGTTAGTGTCCCCTGATACCAATTGGCTAGGCCCCAGAAGCTCCTGTCTATTTGTAACACATACCGTGGGCCCCAAGGCCCACCCAGCTAACTAGGAACCCCTTGTGGGGCTAATGAGTGAGTGGTACAACAAAATACTTGGGACAATTAAAGAAAAACACAGGATAGGAGTGTTGTGTGGGTCAAGGGGTCAAAACGTGAAAATAAGTGCGTCTGAGGGGGACACCGAGCAGAGCCCCCCGGGCTGCACTCACGGTCCTCAAAGGCAAAGGCATCCAAGGAGCTGGTGGACACTGCCCACTGGTGCTTCACCTGGAGACATGCACAGACAAGTGAGAGGAAAGTGGCGCCGCAGTCTCTGGGCACCTTTCCAGCCAGAGTCTCCTTCCTGGTCAAATACAGGGCCCACTTGGTCAGGGCCAGGAGGAGGTTTACCAGGAGGTCCCGGGAGTTGGTGGCGCCATGGATGGGGTGACCGAAAACAAAAAGGTGGGGAGTGGAATTCAACCAGAACCTCAAAAGGAAGCTCTGGAGGTGGAGATGGAGGGGCTGCAGCCTGGCGCACTTGAGAGTCATGTGCACGAGAGTCTCCCTCTGTCTGCAGAAGGGGCAGGAGATCGGGGTGTCCATGAAGCTCATCACATACACGCCCATGGCCCCAGAAGCTTCTGAGAGCAAGCAGCCCTGAGCTACTTGCCAGGGCAGCTTTTTATACTGCTGGGGACAGCACAGGTGAGGCCCCTAGTCTCTAGCTTCCCCTGGCTGCAGATCCGGGAGGAGCCAGGCTGGGTTATTTTGCCCCAAGTGGCACAACTTGCTCCACAACAACATGCATGTCCAAGCACGTGCACTGAGGCAAAAAGCCCTGGCTCAGATTTGCATCGCTTCTATTTGAGCTGCTGCAAGCTCACATGCTTGCATGTGTGGATATGCTCAATGAGGTCAGGGCTTTTTAAGAGAAGAAGTGGAATGTTATGCTGAACCACTGAAGTGGCTTCTCAAATAGGGGGTAAAATGAAATGGATCTGGGCAGCAATTCTGTGGGCAGGTGAACAACAGGAGTCATCCCTGTATCCCAGAGTGCATTCTAGTTAAGAGGATATTGGCCACTGGGGCATTAAAGACTTTTTGACAGAATATTAAGCACAGTTACTTGCTTCCTAGAATGTCTCTTCGTGAGGAAGTTTGTGGCACCAAGCAATTGCATTATTGCTGGGCACAGAGAATGGTGCACATCCACTCCAAAGTAGATGCCACCCAATGCAGCTGGTCCCCAGGGCTGGCAAATGACTCCAGTGCTGCAGGCATGAGGTTCCCTAGTTTAAACTGCTGCTGCCAATGCATGGCTCCTGAACAGATCTTGCATTTTTTCTTCGAAATGAATCGTTTGGAGGACAACAACATATGGTCTGCAGTGATCTCTCCTAGTATATAGGCTGAGAAAACGGAATATCTCCTGCAGCTGGCCAGAGTAGGCATAACAAGAACCGGCTTAGGTCTTTGTGAGTTCTTTTCATTATCTCATTACCATGGTACAGCCCATGCCTCTCTCTCTGCTCAGGGGGCCCAGAATAGTGGGGGGGGACACTTGTTTCCAATACAGCACAGCATTACCTGTGCACTGTCACTTACTGGGAGTGTGACCTTTGAAAATGCCAGTGCCCAAGCATGTGGCTACAGAACAAAGCTGACAACCTGGGCACCCAGAATGGGACCAGCTTTCCACAATGCCTCCTCTGATCTGTTCTTTATTCCTTCCAATTCCAGGAGAAACAAAGAAAGCAGGTCCATTTCCCCTACTCTGTTCCCAAGTGCAGGCTTATAGTATAAAAATCCTCTAATTAGAGCAATGTGCTAGGAGTTCAAAGGAGCCTAATTGGTTATCCCTGTTCTTAAACAAAGCAGTAATCAAGATATGCAGATGCTCAGATAAACAAATAAGGGAGGTAATGATTTGCCAGGCTGTTAATTGGCAACACAGCCTGGTCTGTTTATAAACTGGTCACCCAAGACCTCTGCCTTGGCTTCTTTTTCAGATGAACCTGCAGCAAACACTGCTAGCTATGGGGTCTCAAGACGGTGGTTGCTTGCATGTGTTAATTAGTTGTGACCTTCTGGCCCATTCATACCATGGTCTCAACAGACTTTTGTTCCAGCTACAGTTGAAAGCAAATGCATGTAGGGTTTTGTGGGATCTGAGCCTTATGGTAAATCATAAAGGAAGTCCACCAGCCCTTCCAACCCCTCCATGCCCCTTAGGGTCTGATTGGGCTCTGCAAGAATATAAAGAGCACACTGATCCTGAAAATGAACTGCTGAATTGCTGCACAGAGAATTTCCAGTTCAGTTCTTTGCATTATGCTGTTTGTGGGTAAAGGCAATGAGAGCTCTCTTGGTTTTTATTTTTTCTAATTGAGTTTTACCACATTTTTAACGAGTGGAATCACATTCCAACCCTCCTGTAATGAGTGCCTTTTCTGCAGTTTGTTTACACTTTCCATCTAAAATGTGTCAGTTTTTATCACATTTCATTTATCTCCTTCAAATAATTCTTTCTTAGCTGTTTTAACATAGATGGTTTGCTTTTATTTAAATAACGGCTTTTAAAAAATAAAGTTAATAGAGGCTCCAAACTGAGTGACAGGTCATATTCTGCCTTTTAGTTTGCTTTGGCCATACTCATAGTTTCTTATAATGAAGAGAGAATTCAATAGCTCATATGATAATGATACAAGGTAGCAGTTGGCAGGGGTTAAAGCACAGACCTGGGGTTCAGGACATCTGAGGAGCCATCCTGTACTGCCCCAAGCACTGCAGCAGAGGACCAGTCATGCTGTGTACTAGTTTAACCATATCTTAAATGAGGAAAGTACATTTATCCAATTAACTGATGAGTGTTAATTATTTGAGAGCTTCAGGTAAACGATCATCTAAAACTACCAAGTATTTGTATTATATAATTAACTGCCAACTATTCGCAGCTTCTAGATAAGTTCCAAGTTTTGCCCTGGAGGGAAGGCTAAGTATTCTGTTCCCAAGACTAATAAGCGAGGTCAGAGAGGCTGTTTATGACTATCACATGTCTAAGGCTAAAAACAGGCTGTAAGAGGACTGGACCTGAGGGCCCAGTGACTAAACTCATCCTTCCCTACTCTGGCTCCTCAACAAACCTCCTGTTTCTGCTTAGTCTGCTATGCCTTGATGTAACCTGTACACTGTTTTGAAAGGCTGATTGATCCTAGAGTCCCTGAAGGAGTCCAATTGATCTGTACCTGGCCTAGTTCCATCTGCCAAACCAGACACCCCAGTTCTACTTGTGCCAATAACCAGCTAATTCCACTAACAAGACTCTGTCTCACTGGCACCCGTGTTTCACTGACACTAGTCTTGGACCTAATCTTGGACCTGCTTTTTTGGCCTTACTTTCCCCAACTATGACCTTCTGGTCCTAATCATGCCTTCAGGGCACTAGTCATGGCCTCTGGCCTCCCACATACCATAACTGGGTCTTACTCTATTTCCACCTGCTGGGCCCTTTGGCCCTAACTGCCTTCAGTCCCCTGAAGTCCCTGCCCCCTGCAGGGCTCCTGCCATCTGCCTACAAACACTCAGCATTAACCCACTGAGCACACTGGGTCCCAGTATTTTGCAGGGCTCTATCTTGGCCTTAGCCCCTTATGGCATGGAGTGCCTCCCAGGGACTCCAACCCTGGCCTCCAATCCCCCCTGTAGCCACATCCAAACCTTCAGTCTCTGCCCAAACTTCTCTCATCTTTAGCCTGCCTTGCATCCGTGCCCCAGAGGTGTCAAGGCACAGAGTGCCCCAGGCACCCCACTGTGTGGCCTCCGATTTGCCCCTTATAACCACTCTAGTCAGAAACAGAGACACAGGCAAACTGCTTCAACTAAGATACTTAAACCCCACTCTAGATCACTGTACTACTGCAGCTCCTACTCCCCACTTAGCCATCTTCTTCAGGCTCTTGTGAGCTGTAGCTCACTTCATCAGATTCTCATAGCACAAACCTGTGCTAAATAGCTACTCTGGGTAGACTATAAAGCACAAATCTACCCTGCCTTCTGTTTGACTTCAGATTAAGACAGCCAACTACATTCCTCCTTCAAGCTGTCCAGGGTACCTTGGGTACCTGTTGGCCCACCTCCAAAAGCCTCGTTCCCCAGGAGCTCTACTCCCTGTAGAGGTCAAGGCCAGATCAGTCCAAAGCTGGGCTTATCTTCCCCTAAGCTCCAACCTTTCTTGTCACCTGATCTTGTGATTATTTGAACCAGGCACGGGGGGTTTGTTTCTTCTTTGCTCACTAACAAGTCTGATCCCCTCAACTGAAGCCATCCTAGCTACTCTGCAGTCTTTACTTATCTGGCTGTCTGGAGTTCTGCCCCTTTGTGGCTTATTGCAGGGCAACTAGTGCCAGGATAGCCACTCTCAGGTTTGTGCTCTCAGCCCTCCCCCTTCCAGGCTGCTTACTTTCTAGCAGCTGGCCTTTGCACAGATGCCTGCACCAGATTTCAGGTCTTGCCCTGCTGCCCCTTCCCTCTTAACAAGATCCCTTGTTACCCACACAATCCAGGGACTGATTGTCCAGGGCTTTGAGAGACATCAAAACAAGTGGGGGACAGGGTTTTTTTTTTTGTTTTTGTTAAAAACACACGTGGCTTGAATGGCACTTGACTTAAATTAGTCCCAGTTGTCCCAGAGAAAAAAAAAGGTTACTCACAGGTACTTAGGGTAGGACAATGGACTTATACATCTAGAACAGGGGTGGGCAAAATATGCCTAGTGGGATGGATCCGGCCTGCCAAGGGATTTTATTTAGCCTGAGGTGGGTCCCTCAGCCCTGCCTGGCTCAGGCTTGGGGACAGCCCAAGTCATGGTACATGTGGCTGGTCCTGCCACCCCCAGGTGCGCAGCAGAGCTGGGGTGGCATGGCAGCTGGATTCTACTTCCTGGCAGCCCTAGAGGTGGTGGCTTCTTCTGGCTGCCACTGTTGCCATTGCTACCAGCCCTAGCCCTACTGCCTGGGCATCCCAGCCCATCCACCCTGCACCCACATGCTGGACAGAGTGGGCCAGTGGGGTCTCCATGGAGATCTGCCTGGGACTCCTAGGGGCAGGACATGCTTAGCCAGACAGATTGGATGAGGACTTGGACATGCAGCGCGTGGCATCTGGGAGTGGGATGGGTGGGTGGGGAGCGGCATAGTTTCATAGACATTAGGGTTGGAAGGAACCTATTAGATCATCCAGTCCAACCCCCTGCCCTGGGCAGGAATGAGTACTGGGGTCAGATGACCCCAGCCAGGTGACCCCAGCCAAATGCTTGTCCAGTCTCCTTTTAAATACCTCCAAGGAAGGGGACAGCACCATTCCATATTTTGGCAACCCTCACTGTAAAGATTTTTTTCTTGATGTCCAATCTGAATTTGTTCTCTTCCAGTATGTGGCCATTATTTCTAGTTACCCCAACAGGCACCCTGGTAAACACTGTATCCCCCACCTGCGAGTGGAATGGGTGGATGGGGCCAGGGCTAGGCCAGGATCACAGGGTGGTGACAGTATGGGGCCAGGGCCCAGGGCAGAGCCATGATTTGCTCCTGACATGATGGATCATTACTGGCATGACCCAAGAGGGGGCTGGACCACTTGCAAGTGACCTGGCTTCTGCTGCCCCTACCCTAGCACAGGTGTGTATTGGCAGCCCCAGTAGAGTACAGCTGCAGAATAGCATGGCCCAGAAGGGTGGGGTGGCCATGGTGGATTGTGACCATATTAGGCCACCCCGTGCTGCTTGGTGTCACATTAAGACCACCTCAGGGATGGCCGTGATGTCCCTAGGGCACTGTGACAAGGTCAGCACCGCCCTATGAGGGCCCACTAGTCTCACCTGCCACATCTTGCTGATAGAAATGATAGGGGATTTGGATTCAGATTTGGCCCAAATCAGGGACAGCGATTCAATTAATTGATTCGGATCACTGTCCCCAATTTGATTGGGCCGAATCCAAATCCAAAGATGTGATGCTGATTTGGAGAATTAGCAATTTGGACATAAACACAGCTTTAAAAGTTCTCTCTACATACCTTGGAGGTAGCAGGCTCAGCTTGTGATCGCTGCGACACTGGGGCGCATGGAGCATCCCACAGAAGTGTGGGGGCACCCACCACATGCTTGGTGGTGAACCCGGAAGTGGACTAGAAGTACTTCCAGTTCACTTCCGGGTCTGCCAGGGAGCATGCTGCCCCCTGCCATGCCTCGGCGATCGGCTGCAGGGGGACCTTAGGTGCCCCCCCCCGGACCCAGGAGGCACAGGGGAGCCCCCGCAACAGACCTGGTAGTGCTTCTGGTCCACTTCTGGGTCTGCTGCTGAGTGTGCTGGGGAGCCCCCCATGCTCCTGTGGGACACTCCATGCACCCCAGCATCGCAGCACTCATGAGCCTCTGCTACCTCGAGGTATGTAGAAAAAACATTAAAAGCAGTCTCTATGTCTGAATCGATTCAGAGGGTTCCCATTTGATTCAGGGAGATTAAAGGGTCCTCTGATTCAATTTGGAGATTTGGCCACTGAATCAGGCCAAATCTCCATCAAATTGAATCAGGGACCAAAGCTTCATGTGGCCCTAATAAGTGATGAATCGTGAGGCTGCCCTCGAGTTGCTGCTCGGTCAAAGTCCTGATAGACTCCTTTAAACCCTGTGGGTTGTTGGACCCCTTACTAGGTCCCATGCTCAGGAGGTGCCTTACGATACACCCCAAGCTTTACAGGTAGATGCGTGGCTCCAAAACCTCCCTTCTACCACGCCCCATGCCTCGCAGGTGGTAGTTAAATGTGGTCCCTTTTTA
This sequence comes from Alligator sinensis, assembly GCF_000455745.1. Lineage (NCBI taxonomy): Eukaryota > Metazoa > Chordata > Crocodylia > Alligatoridae > Alligator > Alligator sinensis. The sequence continues at coordinate 415,031 of NW_005843043.1, forward strand.
TGAGGCCTCCATCTAGCTCTGCCTCCTATCATCACTAGGCCCTGGGCCCTTATAGCTATGCCCTCTCCGGTGCTGGGCTCCCCAGTGCTCTCCAGCACTGGGCCTCTACGCAGTAGTGTGCCCCAAGGAGTCCTCCTCCTCCCCGGTAGCCTCATCCTGGTCCACCAGCATATATAACAACAGAAGACACAAGCCCCTGGGCTACAACACAACGATAACCCTGGGGTCCACACTCTATCCCTTTTTAAAAGGCAAGCTTCTCTCTCAGTATAATGTGGCTCCCACCCACAAATACTTATGAGCTCCTACAGCCCCTTAATCCTACCAGCAGCAGAACAGGCAGTCAAACATCTCCAAGTAGCTTTCCCTATGAGAGCTCCTTCCCCTTTGGCTGCTGCCAGAGAGCTAGCCCTCTAGTCCCAGCCCTGGGGCTTGTGTGCGCCCAGGGCCCTGCCTTCTTCCAGTCAGCTGACCAGGTGCAGGTGCAGGCTAATTCCCTCACTTGCCTGCTGCCGCAGCAACCTACACCTGTGGGGTTCTACCTGGTGCCTAGGGCCCTCTCTCTCTCCCTAGGCAGTTTCTGCCCTTAAATGAGCAGGAACACCTTAGTGCCCTGTGACACTTGGCCACACTGCTGTGCATCCATGCTGTAATGGAGCTACCAGTGCATATCTGTGCTGGGGAGGAAGCAGTGGGGACTGGGTTATGGGTGTGCACTCTGCCCTGCTCTTATGTCAGGCCAGTCATGATCCACTGAATGGGAAGCAGATCATGACTTGGCCCCAGGCCCTGGCCCTGCCCTGTCACTGCTCCTCAGTCTTGATCCTGGCCCTTGGCCCTGGCCCCACCCACCCATCCCACTTCTGGTTGCCACTCTCCACCTGCTTGCAGCCCCATCCCATCTGCCTGACCAAGCACCCCCTGTTCCCACTCTGTCCAGTGCCCCCAGACCGGTCTAGTAAAATACCACTTAGGGAGTTTTGGTGAGCTGCTGGGGTGTGTGTGTGTGTGTGGTGGTGGGGAGGGGGGTGTGATGCTGATCCAGCCCACAAAAGCTCACCAAACTCCCTAAGTGGCCGTCCAGCCCAAATAATTTCCCACCCCTGATCTAGAGGTTCCCAGAATAAAAAGCTTTGTTCTAGGGGAAATGGTTGTCCTTTTTTTTGCCTAAGAAGCCTGTAGACCAAGAAGGTATTTTAAAGTCACTCTTGGCTGTCCACTGACCCCATCTTTAAGGAATAACAAAATGTTTGATGTTTTCCTTACAGATCCATCATTTTGCTTGGAGAATGTTGTCCTACTGACCTGGGGAACCTCAATTTCAATCTTATTAACATTTCATATTATGTACCATGTCCCAGAGGAATGGCTTTCAAAGAATAACTTATTCCTTCCCCACCCCCAAAAATGCAAAAAAAGAACAAGAAAAGAAAAAAGCTAAAGAAAAAATTTATATTCTCAATATGGGGAGAAGTGCCTGACAGAGTCCTGCTGCCAAGTCAGTAGCTGCTGATATGGTTTGCTGCTGATATTTCTCTCTGCAGTGTCCTTCCAGGAAAGGAACATAAATACTCCTTAGATAAACTGCAATTTAGTCACCATGGAGTGTAAGCTGTATTTACACAAGACAACTGCCATTTACTGATAAAATATAAAGTATGTGCTGTCGTGCTCTACATTCTGTGCCCGCTGAGCTGGACAGTCAAGGTTATTGGTCTAAAACTTTTAGTGGAAGGACAAAGTTGGAATGCTTGTTGGCTGGGATATTCAGTGCCTCTTTGGGGCTGCATCCTGACTCCATTGGAGGCCCCCCCAAAATGAGTCATGGTTGTTTCCTCATGTCCCTCAGTCTGGGCTCCATGAAGTCGCATTAGTCCCAGCACCATGGCTGGGGCAGGGTGGAGGGCAGAAGCAGAGACAGTATTTAGATAGCAAGATGAAAACATGATTTTTTTCCAAGTCCTGACCTTTTCCTCCCACACTCCCTCCTTTTGCCATCTGTCATTTGTAACATCTATAACAGCCTAGACCATGCCCACTGAAGACTCAAATACAAGTGTAAAAGTACTGTAATGTGTATGTAATGTGTGTTACAGCAGGAGAAACCAGGGAAGCAGTCCACAGAGCTATGCTGACTGTTAATTTGGACTGCAACTCCTGAAAACCCCACAGGATATTGTGCAAGGGGAAAAAGGAAGAGGAAGCTTGAGGCTGGAGTAAGGGGAAGAGAGAGCAGGGTGCACATGGAGCCTGGTCAGCTCCGCACAGAGGAGTGCGCAGTGGAGCTGGAGATCTCACTGGCTCGGTCAGCCAGGACTGTGGGCTGAAGGAGCTGGACTCAGACTTGGGGGCAGCTGCAGGCTGCTGTTTCAGTGCTCTAGGGACTAAAGGTTTGTCTGGGGACACCTCCAAAGGTGTGTGTGGTGGAAATAAAAGTGCTGAGTATATGTGATCCCAGCATTGATGTTTCTTTACCTTTTACCTGTTCCCTCCCTTTGGCCTGTTGGCTTGTGACACAACCCTATGGGCATTTTTACACATGTAAGCACCACAGCGCCAGGTGCTTTGAAAAGCACCTGGCACTGTGTTGCTTGCAGTTGTAAAGTAGTGAAATGTGCGTCAGTATTGAGAAAATGGTGGCGGTGCACTTTTGAACTAAAACATGTAGAAGGTGTTTTAGTTCAAAAGCTCACCACCACCATTTTCTGTGCGCTGATGCACATTTCACCACTTACAACTGCATGTGCTGCAGCACAGTTCACATTAGCTCGCGGATCACTGGTGCATCGTGGTACAAAAAGATACGTGTATAAATGCCCAACGATTCTCTATATAAAAGGGAACTTCCCCTTGCTTCTTGTGCCAGTTTCTGGGGCTGTAGGTTTGGTACAATATGCACACAGAAATACAGCTTTTCTCTGTCCATTTATTAGTTGTCATCATGATGCAACTAACCCACAGTCTTTGGGAGACTTTCCATTGACCTCAGTGTAAATCAGGGGGTCAGTCCCTTATGGAGTATTTTTAAAATTCATGCAATGACATTTCATTTCATGTTGACTCAACTAGGATCAGAAAACCATAGCACTTTTTATTATTCAACCAATATATTTGGAAAGTGGGATTCTGCTTTTGGCTGATTTGGGTTGATAACCCCATTGAAAATTAACACTCTCATTAGGAAGAAGAGGCTTTTCCATACTTACTTAATCTGAGTCAGAAGAGGAGGTTGAGTGAAAGCAATCAGACAGATTTGACTTAAGTGCCTCTGAAAGCCCTGTGTCACGGTGGGTAGCAGCTGCAGAGTAGGATGTGCTCATGGATTTGGTTTAGTTTGGCACCATCTGTTTTTTCCCTTGGAGATTTTATACACATACAATATATTATCTATCTAAACTATCTGTCTTTCTTCATATGGGATAAAAATAAACCTATAACTTCTCAGTAGATAAGCAATCTTTATTATAGGTAAAGAATTCAAGTTTATCTTTTGTAACATCAACTACTTAGTGCCTATCTGTAACTAGATCTCAGTCCTTGAATATCCAACAATTCGAGTCAACATGATGTCTGACTAGTTAGTAAACATTTTTGGGATATTAATTATTTATTTCTGAAGTTTACAAAGATTGTGGCTAGGGACAGAAATACATAAACTGGTTTAAGTGATCAGAAACTGGTTTAAACCTGTAACAACATCAGTTCAGTGCACATAAACCAGTTTCAAAATGGCTGAAACTGGTTTAAGATGAACCTGGTTGAATGTAGTATCAGACTTAACTGACTTAGGTCTAACCAGTTTATGAAACTTCTGTCCCAGACCCCTTCCTGGTTTAAATTAACTCAGAGTCCCTCAGCATCCCAGCATGTTTTTTGGCCCTGGGCTGGGCTGTGCTGTCTGCTCCAGAGAGCAGGGCTGGTCCTACCCCTCTGCTCCCTTGCTGGAGCAGTGAGGGCTGGCTCACTGGCCGGCTCACTGCTCCTCCCTCCCCCTTCCTCCCCCCCCTCGGCAAACCCCAGCTGGGGTCTGGGGCCAGGGAGAGGGGTTAAATTCACCTTCCGCCAAGTATGGAGCCACCCTGCCCTGCTAAAACTTAATCCTGGCTGCGACTGTGGAATACAAATCCCAGAGACACCTGGTAGCAGGAAGCAGTGTTGCCAAATCCGCTTATAATAAGCAGAATTGGGCTTGTTTTTTTTTTAGAAGTCACTTGAATTTTTTGAGTATTGTGGGTTGATAAGCACCCCCAGTCCCCTCTCTTTGAAATGGGTTGGGCTTGTTTTTAAAGACAGTACTGCTTTTTTTTTTCTTGCAAGACTTGACATCACTGGCAGGAAGAGGAAGTGACAAGCAATCTCGAGAGTCCTGCTTTTGAGATTGTGGACTGTAAATCCCAGAGACCTTGGGGGCAGCAGGAAGAGGAAGTGAATACGCACCCTAGGCTGTATTTATAGTTCTTCAGTTTATAGTTTTTCAGAGAAAGAACTATTCTTGCTCAAGTTTTTATGAATTTGATGCCACTACCTTCCCTTGCCCCTGCCCCCCCTCCAGGCACATGGGGCTTGGCCATGCCCCCTCCATTCCAGCCAGGAGAGGGGAAAAGCCTCCCAGGGCCCTTTTCCCTTTGGCTTTCAGGTGTGCTCTAGTGCCCTCCAGCTTCTGGCTTGAGCAACTGCAGGCATGTGGCTACATTTCCTGAATCAAGAGTGAATGTGTGTTCATTTGCTTCTCTGTTCAATCTCGTCAGCTTTCACTAACATGCAAAGGCTGAATGAATTGAGCCTCAGGCTTTTCGACTGTCTATATTTTGCCTATGTGTTATGGGGATTTGACAAGTTTATAACCATCGAGTTAGCCGACCTTTGAGGACTGTTTTTTTTCTTTTCCAGAATCTAGAAATTCATTAAAAAACAGGCTAATTGTTAGGCCCTATGCCTGCAAAAATAAAATTAAAAATTAGACCTGGGTACTGACTTTTGCTCAAGAGACCTAAACAATAGCTCTAATAGAAGGGCTTGTTGTTTCTTTTCATCTCAGAGTGCTAGCTCTGAAGGCTAGTGATAGCAATATTGACTTTTATTTGGCTAACTAATTTTAGCACTAACCATAGTATATAAGAAATAAAAAAAAAATCTTATCAAATGAACATAATCTCTTAGGATCAGCATGTCATTTTCACATCATATGTAGATGAAGCTTGGGAGAAAACAATAACGTTTCTTTTTTCAACTTAAATTCTGAAAAGAAAAGCTTAGTACAACTAGAAACAGCTTGGTGACAGCACATCCAGCGTGCAAGCATTTCAAGGCTACAAAGAGAAATTGGGGCATAAGCTGTTTTTGTGGATTTTTGGAAGGCTAACAATAGGTATTAAACAGAATGCAGGAATATTCAAATGAACTATTAGAAAATCACTGGTAAGGAAGAAGGTCCAGGCTGTTGGAAGGGGGCAGAAACTACTTTCCTTGATAGATTTAAAAAACTCATCTGGGTGATGCATCCAGAATGGAGTGTAGGTAAAACAATCTTGTGTCAGCAATTCTATGGATTTATTAAGCCTGGCATTTGGTTCTATTTCACCACCCTGGCCACTGACTGACTTATACAATCTGCCCAAGAAAATGACAAAAGATATGATAAATGAACTAGAAAGCAATGCTTAATGAGGTACCAAGGAAAATAAAGCAGCAATTTTTTTTTGAGCAAAGGCAAGGATGCAACAATTATATCTCAGTGGGAGCATCTACATGTGTGCTTTAATGTGCAGTAGCCTAATTTACTTTACATAAGAGTGTCACAAAAAAAAGGGCAAATACACTAATGTGCAGTAAAGGAGGCTACTGCACATTAAGCGTCACTAAAAAGTATGTGCTTTTGCTACTGTGCATTAGGGCAGCCCAATTCACATTTACTTAGTACTTCACATTGGGGTACTAAATATAAAGTGCATTAGGAAAAGTGCATAAATGTATGTGTAGATGTGCCCATTATTAGTGAATAACTTTCATAAAACCATCAAGGCCACTTCCTGCTAGTCCAACATACTTAGCTGTATTCTGTGCATCTTTCTCCCCTTACCGCAATGTGGCAGTGTGCTAGCACTGACATGCAAATACATTATCACCAGCATTACAGTTTAAAAAATAGCCTGTCTTTCCCTTCCCCAACAAATCTGAGATGAAGAGGACTTTCCTTGCATTAAAAGTGGTGATTTCTATTCCAGTAAAATCACATTGCTGGCATGACTGAATGGAGTTACAGTTTAATATTTTTAGCCGTGATAACACTTTGTAGGACAAGTGCTTTCTAAACCCCACAGACAGAGTATCTGGAGTGGCATTTTAAAAGAGGTGATTTAGACAAGATTCATTACAGACACCGGTAAATGTCAAACATTTTATCAACTGTGCAAAGTGGCATGCTAGAGGTCTTTTCCCCCAAAGCTTGATTAAAACTGGAAGCACCATTTTAATATTAATATTCTCTTCTAATATACTCTTCTATTTTCTGCTTGTTTGGTCATTTGGGTTTGCAAGAAACTGGGAGATCATAATGATGGGAACTCAGGGGAGTAGGTTGGCATGGGAAGGGAAAGGCATCTCCCCACAGGAGATAAAAAAGGACAGGTGTTATGTGAGTTTAATAAATACTCTTAATGGGTTAAAGTGCAAGATAAGTGCTCTCATTACTGATAGTGGCTGTACATTGAAGGCAAACTGATTTTGATTTGATATCTAAAAGGACAGATTCTGCTACCCTTACTCGCAATGAATTGCACTTACACAGACAGATTTATCAGACTTTTTCTACTGGCAGGTTTTTCCTCATGGGGTTCATGCACCACAATGTTACCACAGTGGGGAACAAGAAGCTATTAGCAGGAAGTCACAGCAACAGCTCCCATCCCTTATCCCTAATGACAGCAGGCTGTCTGTCGATGGCATTAAATAACATCTTCTTGTTACATTTGAGAGCAGCTAAAATTTGCAAAGAATTAAGACATCTTGCCAACTTCTAATAGACTGCACTAAGAACAGGAAGGTGCCTCTGATAAGGATAATTTTGGAGAGGTTTTCAGTTTTATTTACATGTTTCTAGGAAGGGTTTTTTAAACCAGTTGTAATCTATCATTTTTCAAAACATTCTGTTCTACAGTGATCATCTAAAAGATGAAACTTCATGTTTTTATCTGTTTCTGATGCGTCCCTTCTCTGAAATTTTCCAACACACATGTATATCTTTGAAGCATAGCTCTTCATAAGTGGTCTTCCTTATTAAATTGCATTTTATTAAAAACCAAGTTTGTTACACATGCTAATTATCACTTTCTGCTTGGAGGCTCAGATTCAATCAATATCTAAATCCATAGAATACTTCAGAATTCCAGAGTTGCTGTTGCAGTTGTTTCTTCTTCCTTTCTGTTGGCAAATTTCACACCAGAACCATTGAACAGTTTTACATCAAACTATCCCTTCTCACAAGACTCAACAAATTTGGAGAAGCTGGGCTCCATTAACACATTTTAATGCAACTGCCACAAGCAATGCCCAAATATAAGAATGATTAGCTAAAGGAAAAGCAAACATTATACATTTTAAATTCCAGGTTTTTTTAAAACAAATTCTCTGGGCAGGCAATAGTGCATGTTCCCTTAATAAAACTCTTACAGAAGTAGCTGAGATACCCACTTCCAAGGCCATGGAAAACATAGAAGCCATATGGTTCTTTGACACTCCACAGCAATCTGGGGGCAGCCACATGGATTTCCAAAGTGTTTATGACCTTTTTTCTCTGAAGTACAATGAAGAGCAGATTGTATATTTAATAGCAATGAACCCAACACTGCAAATTAAATAAGTGTATTAATTACAGATAATTCTCTCTGTAATAAATGCATATGATGTCTTTACAAGACGCATTCTGTGGTACTTCTACCAATCGAAGCACAAACTATGTGACATTGGCTTCAGTGCATTAATGGATGCCTTATTCATGGAGGATGTATAAATATACAGCATGCAGAAAATTAATCCAGGTACTTATACCATATTACATATATTCTCCTCTCAAAAATGTTACAGTTTGAAATCATATTAGGGTATTATTCAACAGGCATTAATGACAGTGCTTAGTAATTAATAAATTTGCAGTTTTCTGTTATGGAAAGCAAAGACTATTATTCCAAAACTAAATTATTTGTTGCTATGAGTAAAATGTTACTAGCATTGTTTAAACATTACATTATATATTCTTTAAGATGTTACATTTTTGATGGTGAGTATTCTATTAAGCTAATCAGCCTGGACAATAATGGTTGGAGAGTGTAATTCTTAATAAAGTATAATTTCATTACAGTGAATCATTATGAACACTGGTCATTAGTTATTGCACATCTTGTGTACTGAAAACACTGGAGGAAATCAAACCCAGTTTCTTTGTTACAAATGCAGAGTGATTAATGCATGCAACTAGAAAGAATTAAGCAAAGTATCAAGATATCTGGATACTGTTGCAACCCAGTGCTTCTAATTTTCTATTCATCATATTAACTGAATATAAGCTTCCTCATAGGAAATTAGATGTGTTTATTTAGATCTTCTAAAAATAATTTTAATGTAAAAATCACATAGTGCTCTCTCATATCAAGTACTCAAATAATTCAAGTTTTCAAGTTGATATAATCAGGATAAGAGCAACATCAAAAAATCCTCTATTCAGTTGGCATTAAGGATGAGGTTCAAAGGTTCAAAGTTCTACACTGAAACTTAATTACCAACAAGTGATGGAAATTTGACTAAACTTTGCAAAAAATATTGCAGACTCACAGCTTCATTGACTGCAAAAGCTTTTCTGTCGGATCAGACTCTTAGACCACATTCTTCAGAAATTACAAGGGGCCTGACTTGTACAGTCTTTAAAGGAGGTTTTGTTTTCACAGTGGGTAAAGATCAGCATTTTCTGAAAAGTAGGATTTTCTAGCATCTCTCATGTGGGCTGAAGCTACTTATCTTTATAAATTGAGACTTCAGGATGCACGCGTATGCTCTCTCATCCCATGGCTTTGTACTTTTGCAGTTTTACAAACTTCACACGTTTACTGACTATTTGGTTGTAATGTGCTTACAGACTCCTTCATTCCTAAATTTTGGGAGGGTCTCTTAAATTTAGACTTGTGTCATACTTATATTTATGATATGATCCTGAATGGACCTATGAACTCACAACTCCTATTTAAATCTATGCTCAGTCCCCTTCTGATCTGCCCATAACTTAACGTATCGTGCAAATTTGATCTACAGCATAACTCTTCACCTTTAGAAGTCTAACCACTTGTAGCTCTAAAACCCTTGATATTCACTACGATTGTACAAAATCTTGACTGCTAGCAAACTAGCCCTTTTTAGATATTTGTTCAGATATTATATTTTTAAATAATAGATTTTAGATATCAATATTTTTAGATTTCATAGACATTAGGGCTGGAAGGGACCTTGGAAGATCATCGAGTCCAGACCCCTGCCCAAAGGGCAGGAAGTCAGCTGGGGTCATAGGATCCCAACAAGATAAGCATCCAGTTTCATCTTGAAGGTGTTCAATGAAGGCGCTTGAACCACCTCCGGTGGCAGGCTGTTCCAGACCTTGGGGGCTCGGACAGTAAAGAAGTTCTTCCTTATGTCCAGCCTGAAACGGTCTTGTAGTAGTTTATGACCATTCGACCTAGTCGTCATCCCTTGGGGCGCTCTGGTGAGCAAACGTTCCCCCAGATACTGGTGGTCACCCCTGATAAACTTGTAGGTGGCCATCAGATCACCCCTGAGCCTGCGTTTTTCCAGGCTAAAGAGCCCCAGGGCTCTCAGCCTGTCATCGTAGGGTCTGCTTCCCTGACCTCTGATCATGCACGTGGCTCTTCTCTGAATTATGATATTATGTTCAGAAAATTATCTTTGCAATGTCTGTTTCTACTATAAGAGCCCTCTTTTAAAAAGACAAAATAACTGTTTCTTGACTGTGGAAATGACATTTATTCAAGGTAAAGATTTAAGCTAGGTGTTTTTTCATGACCTCCTGAAAATATGCTTTAAAAAAGAAATCTCCAGTATTGAAGAAGTGTATGTGCAGAAATACCTGGGAAATTCTGCAATGACTCATCTACTATGCCATTTTTTTCACTTAAACAACCCTCTCACTCCACAGGTTGGTTGTATAAGCCTACCCAAATTATATTGATAATATAACTTTTCTCTACCAACAGAAAAGGTGGCTTTCCTGAAGCCAGTAATAAGAACTTGAATAAAGGCACAGGCTATATTTTTGTCTGTGGTTTTCTGCTAATTTTTAAAAGCATTCTATTCATTCTAATTTCACCCCACAAGTCCTTATCTATCAGCAAGCTCTTGTTTGTTCAGAAAGTGAACTGTGCATCAGAGCTATTGACAAGGGGTTTTCTCTAGCACTGTGTAAATTGACCATGTGAGGAGTGAAAATGGGAAAGTACATGTTTCCCTGCCATGTTTACATTGCAACATCTGTGGCATTTTACAGGATCCAGGCTCCAATCCTCTTTGATATTCAGTCACTGTTGAAGGGTGGTAGTAGTTCTCACATTTTTGCCTGACTCCCTTATCTCATAATTGTATTAGTAACACTATTTTGAACAATAGACTTACTGATACAATATCGATATGTCACAAAATGACAGAGTAATGAGTCAATAAATATATTGCAAATAGACAGACAAATAAGTAATTGAAAAATAAAATAATGCAACATAGGCCAATATGCTCTTTGCAAGGAGAAGGATATGTACTGCTGAAGAACCTTAACTCTGTCCCCCAATTTAAATGTTCTCAGCACTAGTCTCACTGCCTATGATTCTCTACTGCTTGAGCTGTGTGTGGAAACCAGGAGCTGCAGAGAATAAACTGGTTGCAGATCCTGGATGCTTGGCTGCCCAGTTTTACCAGAGAAGCAGCGAGCACAGAATGTAGCTGTCACCTCTATTATCTTCTTACTAGTGAAGAGGAGTTTCCTTGTCAAAAAGGGTTCCCATCTGCAGTCTTATAGTGTCACTTGGTATCTGAGTGGCATTAATGAGGCTGGAGTACATCTAAAAACCCCCCAGACAAAATAGTTTAAAAACTAAATACAAATTAACGTGAAAAAATAATGGCAAGTTTTGACCAGCCTCAAGTATGGCCATATTTAAATAATTACATAATTTTATCAAATTGATGGTGTAATAGGTTAAGTGTATAAAATGTAATAATTATAACAGCAGTTTACCAAAAATTTTACCATTGACCAACAGAGGGCGCTCCCGATACAAGACGCTTCTGCAGTGATTACTGCACATTTATTTAGTACTTGTATAATCAAGCTTTAAATAAATGTGCAGTAACTGGAGTTAATGTGCAGTAGTGCCAACAAATTCCTTTTAAGTGATACTACTGCACAGTAGCCTAATAATACTGTGCAGCAGTGCCATAGCTGCAGTGGGGCAACCGCCCTGGGCACCTAAGTGAGGGGGTGCCCAGCTGGGATGGGGCATGGAACAGAGCCATGGGCAGATTGTTTGGGGGTGGGGGCATGGGGACAGGGGGAGGGCAGCTTCTGCCTCTGTGTGCACTCCTGGGTAAGCATGGGGGGGTGCCCCCCCCGGATCTGTGCATGGGGCAAGGGCAGGATGCTGTTGTGGGCTTTGCCCTGTGCACCAAATTTCATTGCTATGGTACTGCTGTGCAGTAACATATTAGCACTGTTGGTGCTGTGATGTGCTAGTGCGCACTATTATTCAGCTAGTGAGCAGCCAATGTCTCATGCAGAGTCATGGATTGTAAGGCTGGAAGAGACCCCATCAGGTCCAGCCCCCTGCACCAGGCAGGAAAGAGAACTGGGGTTAGGTGACCCCAGCAAAGTGACTGTCCAGTCTCCTCTTGAAGATTTCCAGGGTAGGCGATTGCACCACCTCTGGAGGGAGCTAATTCCACAGTCTGGACACCCTGACTGTGAAGAAATTTTTCCTAATGTTGAGCCTGAATCGATCTTGCAGGAGTTTGTGGCCATTACTCCTGGTTTTCCCTAAGGGTGCCCTGGTGAACAGGTGTTCACCGAGCCCTTGATGTACTCCCCTGATGTAGCAGTAAGCTGCTACCAAGTCACTTCTCAGCCTTCTCTTTTTCAGGCTGAAGAGTCCCAGGTCCATCAGCCTTTCCTCGTATGGCTTGCTGTGCAAGTCTCTGATCATACCAGTGGCCCTTCTGTGGACTTTCTCAAACTTTACCACATCCTGGTTAAAGTGCGGTGCCCAGAACTGGATGCAATACTCCAGCTGGGGTCTCACCAATGCTGAGTAGAGAGGAAGAATCAATTCCTTGGTTTTGCTAGAGACGTATCAATTGATGCATGCCAGAGTATTATTTGGTCTATTATTATCCCCAGGTCCCTTTCATTCACGGTGCTGGTCAGTTTGGTGCCGCAAAGCCTGTAGGTGTGTAGGAGGTTGTTCATGCTCAGGTTTCCACTTTACATTTCTCAGTGTTGAAATTCATCTGGTTCTGATCCTCTCAACTTCCTAGCCTGCCTAGATCCACCTGTGTCTGTAGCCTATCTTCAAGTGTGACCACGTTTCCCCATAACTTCATGTCATCCGTGAACTTAGCCAGTGAGATCTTCACCCCCACATCCAAATCATCCAAAGCACTGACCCCTGTGGGACACCACTGGCCACTTTTCACCAGGATGAGACATATCCATTCATTAGGACTCTCTAGGTCCTACCCCACAGCCAGCTTCCCACCCACCTAACTGTCTCGTAGTTAAGCCCACGATCCTCCAATTTTCTTGCAAGAACATAGTGGGATACTAGATCAAAGGCTTTTTGGAAGTCAAGGTATACAATGTCAACCTCCTCTCTCTCATCCAGGTGGCAAGTTACCTGGTCATAAAATGAGATGATGTTGGTAAGACAAGACCTGCCTGCGATGAAGCCATGCTGGCTGTCATTCAGAATCCTACCTTCTGCAAACCTATCACACACAGACTCCTTAATAAATTTCTCCATGATTTTCCCTGGGATAGAAGTTAGGCCAATTGGCTTTTAGTTACCTGGGCCCTCCCTTTCCCCCTTCTTGAAGATGGGCATAACATTAGCCTGCTTCCAGTCATCAGGGATCTCCCCAGAGCGCCACAAGTTTTGGAAGAGTTTTTCCAGGGGTACCGCGCAGACTTTGGCCAGCTCCTTCAGTACTCTCAGATGGAGTTCATCTGGTCCTTCTGTCTTATATATGTCTCATTTTTTTAATTCGTTATACACCAGTTCTATGGCAATAGTAGGAAGGTGGTCATTCCTACCCTGCTCATTCTGTACCCTATCTGGCATGATTTTCCCCTTGGCCCGGTGAAATACTGAGGCAAAGTAGTCATCTAGGAGTTTTGTTTTTCTCCTGAGTGCTGGTAACCAGCTGCCCTGAGTTGTTGAGCAATGGCCCCACACTCCCATTTGTTTTCCTCCTGTTCCCTATGTACCTAAGGAAGGACTTCTTGTTCTCCTTGATTCCTGTTGCTAATTTAAGTTCAGTTGCTGCCTTAGCCTTTTTAATCTGTTCCCTATAAGTGTGGGCCATTGTTGTATAGTCCTCCTTGGGGCCTTTGCCAAGCTCCATTGTTTGTACACCTCTTTCTTTTTTCTTAGGAGGACAGTGATTTCCCTGTTTAACCAAGAGGGCTTCCCAGCCCTTCTGGTACTTTTCCTCTGCATGGGAACAGACTTCCTTTGTGCTTCAAGAATCGTGTCCTTAAGGAACTCCTTTTGCCTTCAGTCCCTGGTCCTGCAGCGCTACCCCTACTAGTGACCTGAGCGTGTTGAAATCCAAAACTTAAACCCTGCTATCTGATTTGTTTGCCTTGTGATGGACAGTGAATGCGATGGTTTCATGGTTGCTGTCACCCAGGCTACCCTCTATATTTAAGTCAGTCACCAGGTCATCTCCTTTGCCCAGAAGCAAGTCTAGGTGAGCATTACCTCTGGTTGGCCCATGCACCTCCTGAGCCAGGAAGAGCTCTTCGATGCAGGTCAGGAAGGAATGCAACCGATTCAATAGACACGCTCCAATAGATGCACCCAGAGAGATTAACTGGTACTTTCTACCTAATTAGCACCAAAAAGTTTAAGCACCATTTAGCAGAGTCACTTAAAAGAAAACATTTAGATGGCACAACTGAGATTAAATTAATACCTAAAAAAAATTGATCAAGCTATTAGATAGGATTAGAATGATTCAGCTGTGATGAAATATGTGCTGCATTACATCTGATTAAAAAACACTTCTTTATTTTGTGGGGCAGTATATGATTTAGGATGCATTTCATTCTTCCTGTCTTTGCTTTTGAGCTTTGTAAATGAAGTAATAGGCAGCCTTAAATGGTTTTGGATTGTGCAATTTCTCATTATTTGCCACTTTCTGGAAACTGTTTGCTGCAGTCAACAACTGCACTCTTCCATCATGTGGTTTAGGATATGTCCTATCAGTTTAGTTCACTGCTATCAGTTCCAAAACTGCAAAAACATCATGGCTCAATTAAGTATTTTTATGATGCTTAAATATCTTGTTGTCATTAGTACTGAATGTACCCCTTCTCATTTGTAAGGACCCTTTGAAACATCTCCCTCTCCCTGCCTCAAATACACAGATCTAGGAACAAACAGATGTTTCAGAGATGGCCAGCTTAATTTACAGCTTCTAAATCTGTAGAAAGGCAGCACGCTACCATTAAAGAACCATTTAGACTTGCCTTAATAGTAAACATTGCAATTTAGCCTTGCACCCAAATGACAAATTACAAGTCCCCAACAGTGACTTCTTAAAGGGAAAAACACCACATTTTGAGAGCTCTTAAGGGGGTTTATTTCATCATTCTTTGAAATGTTTAACCTCTCACTTGTGCCAATCCTCATATCAAATGGAAATGTTTAAAAGCCAGTATAAATCTCCTACACCAAGAGTATTACTAAAGTAAATCAGAGTAATATATTTAATTATCATAGCAAGGTTTTATTTATTTTTAAGTAAGGGCTACAAGCTGGAGGTTAACTCTGGCACAAAGGAAATTGATGGTTGGCATATTTTATTTTATACGCAGCCTTATGAAGTGCACATGACTCACATTTAAATAAAGCTCCTTATATAGTAAACAAACTTGTTAATAAAAGCACAAATCTAAAGTTCTATATAAATTCAGCAAGTGTGATTTACCAGATTGGGCTAATGTTCGCAAATATGTAAAAACCTAAAGATCCCTTACATTCGTATTGATCATATGGACACAGAGAAGTACCTGTTCCCCTTCCACAGCCTGCGGGGTAGACACAGAAATAGACATAACTTAAAAAAAATGACCCCCCCATCAAGTATCGTATCTAAAAAAATCATCAGTAAATTAAATACTGGTTTCTAGAGCCCCTTGATTTTATATGGAATAAAATAATCTGTTGTCCTTTAGGACAGAAAGAGCAAGGATAGATTATTTTAGAAACCTGATTGCTTGTTATCTTGATAGACTATTTTAGAAACCAGTAGGTATTTTTGCCAGTGTGCATCCCACATATTCTATAATGATATTGAGAAGGAAACACCAGCTATAAAGTTCATATCCAAATATTCATTTCAACAACCATGATCCTTTTAAGTGCTTAGTAAGAATTCAGTATCAATGTACAGCAGCTCTTAACATCATCTCCTCCTTTATGAGTATCTCAGAGTTGTTTCTGAGAGACAACAAAAGCAGTCATACACAGAATGGACATGATTCTGATCTCACACTGGTTTTACAGCTGCGTAAAAATCACACAGCTAGGTTCAGTGACTGGGTCTTACATCCATCTAGGTGAAAACAGAATCAGACATAGTCTTTTCCTTCACTGATACTTCTCTGTAATTCAGAATAGGAAGATATTTTTCCCTTAAACACAGCAAATGGTTATTGGATTACTCTAGCCTTTCTGAATGCTTTCATGGAGACAAATATCTTCTCATGATCCACACCACTTCACATTTGCCCTATAGCCAAAGAACTTTCCTGGCTTTCCATCACCAGTTTCTGGAGAATGATGGATTGCATCTTCATATTGCAATAATTTTTGCTCATGCCATTTGTCATTCCTGAAAAGGAAAGGCAAGGTGGATATATTTCAGGTACTATCTAGAGAAACATTTTTGAAGAAAGATGCTTTTTGAGAACTACACATACTAGTAGAGTATCATAGTAATATCTTTGAAGATGATTTTTGGACATTATGAGACAATACAGACATTTGCCATCTGGTTTACACAAGGTTCTTATATTATACCCCTTAGCCTTACATTATATCCCTATGTCCCCATTATGAGTGAAAATAAGCATCTTCAAATGTCTTCCAAAAGCAGAAATGAAAATCCTATGAGAACAATTTCACCACATTTCCAGAATGTTCTCACTCTGGCTTGACAAGGAATGCCCATGGGATCGAGTCTCTCCATGGCTAGAGACAGACATTCAAAAAGCCTGAATTGATTCAATCTTTGCAGATTAGTCTAATCTGGCTAGGCTGAACTGGTTTGTAACCAGGAAGACATTGCCTCTGGACTGAAGAAATGCAGGCACATGCCTGCAGTGGCTCAGGTAGAAGCTGGGGGGTGCTACAGCAGCCCTCCCTTCCCTTCCATACTGCTGAGCTGGGGAGCGGGGGGGGTTGGCCAGGCCCCAGCAAGATGTTCTGATTAGGCAGGGGTTCCCCACCCCCCTTGCTAGTGAGGGAGCCAGGAGGGAGTTGATAACACAGCATTTAACACCCCATCAAGAAAACAAAAGCCTCTCTCATTATTTCAAGCTCTTAAGCAACGTTTTCCAAGGAAGAAATGGAGGGCATTACCAGCTTACCTGTTTAATAGTTCAAAAAAGCGCTAAGCAGACACTGTTGTCTGCCTTTGTCCTGTTTGCCTTACAGACACCTCTCAGCATTCGGCATTACCAGCTAACCTGTTTAATAGTTCAAAAAAGCACTAAGCAGACACTGTTGTCTGCCTTTATCCTGTTTGCCTTACAGACACCTCTCAGCATTAGCTAGCATACCATAAATTGGCTATGGTCCATGATGTGGGAGAGGGGAGGGGGAGAATCCCTGCTTGAGCAGGGAGTGGTGAGGGTAGGGTGGGGCAAGAAGGAAGCCAGGGGAAGGTACTGCTGTGCCTTGAATTCTCCACCTGAGCTCCAAACAGGGAGCAGAGGGGTATGGCCAGCCCTGCTCTGGAGCAAACAGCCCAGCCAAGGGCTGCAAAGCATCTGAGATCCTGGAGGACTCTGGTTTAAGTTAAACCAGGAAGGGGTCTGAGACAGACATTGCATAAACCGGTTCGACCCAAATCAGTTGTCTGATACAACATTCAACTGGGTTTATCTCAAACTGGTCTCAGCCATTTTCAAAGTGGTTGATGTACACTGAACATCTGTTCTGTTACAGGTTTAAACCAGTTCCTAATTACTTACACCAGTTTGTGTGTCATGTCTGTCCTTAGCCATGGTGTCTGTGCTCACATACTCAATTGGGACAGAGCTAGGATTTAGGATTCTGGACAGTCCCTTCCCCATCTCCTCTCCTCCGTGCCCCTCCCCCAGAATGTAACTTTAAACCTACTGCCTTTGAACAATTTCATTAAGCAAAACATCAACAAATATAAAAAAGACAACCAACAAAACAATTATTCTTTTCTTCTATAATTCTCTCTTCACCAACCAGTAAACCAATAACACTGGGCTAGTCACCAGCTGGAAATAAACCCATGCATGTCCACTGGATCAGTCATCCCACAAAAAAGCATGGACTTAATGACAGAGTTTAAGATAAACTGACACATTAGCATCTGGGGCGCTTAAATACCTTGGCTAAAAGGCATGCCTGAGGTAGACTTGGAAATTTAAATGATAACTTAAATGTCTAAAATGCCTTTATTCCCAAGGGACCCCAGAATGTCTTAACGTATAGGATCACTTTAGCCACCTGTGAAATGCAGCTGTGCTCCGAGTGAGATGAAGTAGTGATTCTATACCAACAGTTCTGCACAAGGGGAAGCTAGGAGGCAAGCCATCAGCACAATTTTAATTTGTGCAAAATACTAGTGAGGATTTTCATGTAGAGAGAGGCAACCACCTGGGCATCCTCAGTGAGTACATACATACCCTGAAAGTGCCCTATAGTGGTTTTGTAGCAATGTGGCACATAACCACCATGCTCCTTATTAAAAACTATACCAAACTGCCATCAGACAACAAGCAAGTCTGTTAGCCCAGGGAAGCTAGATTGGAACGGACAGCCAGAGGCATATGGTTCTGAAGTCCAATTCAGGTCCACTTAATCCTGCTTCACTAGATAAAGCTGGATCCTGAAAAACTGCCCACAGCAAAGGGCTCTCTCTGTTGGCAGCTCTTTATTTAAGAATGAATTCTCCTGCCAGTTCCTATTAGTTCAGAAAGAAGTCCTCCTTCCCATCCATTAATAGGGAAAAATCACCCAACGTAATCTTCATCTGGGTGTATAGAAACTTCAGCCATAAATTGTAGTATGTGGAATGAGGGCCTGAAGATCCTTGATGCAAGATTCCTCTTGAAATCCATGTGGGTTTCACCTAAGGAAGCACTGATGGGTTGGTCTGCTTTGTCAGTCTTGGGTCTTAACACTGAGACAGAGAAGATGAGTGCCCTGTGTTTGCAGGACAGGAAGGAGGGAGAAAAGTTGAGGCTAGCATCTGCATTTTGAGCCTTGGGGTTGCTGGAAATATGGTGTGGTGTTATGGCCATTATCCCCTCCTTGGATGATCATGTAGGCTTATCTGAAAGGGGCAGTCACTGGACTTCAGGTAGAGAAGGGGAAGGGAAAACAAATTCCTTCCACTAGCTGCAGCAGCAGCTCTGTCTCTCCGGTTTTGTGCTTCCCCTCATCCAGAAGGAAGGTGCTTATTTCATCTGGGTAGTAAGTGACTGGTGCCTGCACATGCAGTAGATTGGGTCCTTGGCTACTGTCTGCCTGTTAGCCAACATCTCCAGTAGGCAAAACGACTACACCCTCCTCCTTCCATCAATAGGTTTAGTGGATACAGCAGAGGGCTGGGAATGGAAGACTGCTAGTGAAGCAGATTCTTCAACCCGTCTGCAAGGCAGGTATAACGCCACATATCTGTCTTAGGCAATAATATGGAGGCCTGATCACTCAGGGGTGCAAACATGATGAGAGAAGCAAAAGGGCAAACTCTCAATTAAGCTTTTCCTGAACCTTTCCAGCACACTGTGGTTACAAATAACTGGAATAATTACAGAGCAGAAGCTTTGAGACTGGCTTATTAGCCTGACCTCAAAATTTGTTTGAAAACAGAACGTGTGCTCTCCCCCAGCCATACTATGTGAGCCCTTCCAGTTTCACTGTGCAGTTTACATCACCTTACCTTGAGTTTTATTGGCATGGATTTCAAACATCTGGCCCATCATTTCTGAACCATGAGGAAATCACTCAGGAACATTTTACAGAGCTTACAGTAAATACTTGGGTGCCATTAGCATTCAAAGCAGCCTCTGTGCTTGCCACCAAATGAAACTGCACATCTGCAAAGACCCTTTAAAGTATCAACCCCTCCTTGCCTGAAATAGACAAATCTGGGAGCAGACAGATGTTTCAGACAGAGATGGCCAGCTTAATAACAGTTTCTAAATCTGTACAGGGGCAGCGTGCTGTCATTAAAGATTCATTTAGACTCCTCTTTATAGGCTATCACGTAAGACAGATTAGGCACCTAAATGACAAAGTATTCCTCCCAACCCAGCCAGGAGGATTTTAAAGTGACAGATGACAATTTTCCCCACCTGACCTACAGGTTAGGCATATGGACAATAATACATATTTGGAGCGTGCTACTCTTCAGTGAAACAGAGATTAAGTAGGAACAATTAAATGAATGTAAACACCTGCTAGACCTTTGACATCACTGAAGTGGAATAAAGCCATATAATTATGAAAATGTGTTTTAATTATATATTTCAAGCACTTAGGGTTCAGAGCTAGAGTTTACAAGGAGGAATTAGTTAATTGGCTTATTTTATCGTCGGGCTCCAGAGCTTTGCCTATCCATACAGAATTGCAGTTCCACTAGAGGAAGCACTTAAATTGAACCCTTATATTAGTAGTAACAGCCATGTGTAGAATAAGGAGAAGCATTCCCTGGGGAAGACTAATGGGCCCTGCATGTCAGAACAACTAGTGCAAAGAGGCAAAAAAATAAATAAATGGTGGATCATCTCCGCAATCATGAATTCATCTAAAACAAGCCCCTGCAGGAGACCTCTGACAATTGGTTCACAGACCTGGGACTGGTTTTCAAAGCTCCCCTTGGCTTCAGTTGGAATTGCAAGTGCCCAGAACTTCCGAAAGCCAGGGCTTCTCTCACTTCCCCTGGCTTTACTGATATTGATAAGAGGGTTGCAAGCTGAATTGCCTTATGTCATCTTTTTCTACAGCTTTTGAAGGAGTCAAGGAAAGAACAAGCATGCCAAAAATCACTGCCGTGGCTTTGCTAAAACATACATCTTTAAATAAATGTATTTGGAATACTATAAATGTAGGCAACAGGCAGTGTGATCTCTTGCTGGATGATTCTGCAGACCTTGAAAAAAAGTGTGATAGTCTACTAGCTGGCCCTTGCAAAGAAGCTGCTTTCCTAGCATATGTTCACAGTCAGTGCCTCTCCTGGGGGTGAAGCTGTGATATACATACAGCATAACTTATCCAAGCCGCACTTAGAGCCCCACACTGTGTAATCTGCACAAAAGATCTGGCAGACTCTGCCCACCTCCTGGCAAAGATCTAGCAGCCAAGTGCTGTACAGAGCTCTTAGGCTAATAAGGCTTTATAATCTTTACAACAAATATTATTAGTATTCTATAAAGTGCTGGAAATCAGTAAAGGAAAATTAGAGTAATCAAAATAAATGAACAATGTGCTTTTCACAATGTGTTTTACTGTGTTTATTCATTTATTTGCTCATTTACAAAATTCAGTCACTTGCAATAGGCTCCCCCTTCATTAGTGTAAATTAATGATGCTAACTATAGTCCTATAGATTTGCAAGTATGCTTGTTCTTTCCAGAGTTTATTATTCTTCAAACTCTGTGTATTGTTGCTGCTGTGTCTTCTCAACGCTCTCTAGAATCACAGCCTTTTTTGTCCATTCATATGAATAGCTTTATAAAAGTAAATGATTTCATGAAGCCTAGCATCATAGAATCATAGAAAATTCAAAATGGAAGGGACCTCAGCAGGTCATTTAGTCCAACTTCCTGCTCAAAGGAGGACCAGCTCCAACTAGATCATCCCAGGCAAGACTTTGTCTACCCAGGTCTTAAACACCTCTAAGGATGGAGATTCTACAGCCTCTCCGGGTAACGTTCCAGTGCTTTACTACCTTCCTCGTGAGAAAGTTTTTCCTACTATCTAACCTAAACGTCCATTGCTTCAACTTGAGACCATTGCTCCATTGCTCCTTGTTCTGTTAAGAACTTTTTCCAGTTTAAAATTCATTTAATTAAAAAACAGTTCTATGGTACATGTGCTAATTATTACTTTTTAGACTAAAGGTTCAAAATCAACTTGGTTTTAATTCCATAATTCAAATCCATCCATAATCAACTAACTTAAATGCTCAAAAGTTTCCAAAAAAATTCAACTACTGTTCATTGGTTTCTTTTTTTTGCCTTCAAAACTTCATGGTACATCCAGGTGCAATACAGAGCAGCTGCCTGAGCAGAAATAACTTGAAAAAATAAGATTTTTTGTGGGTTTGAAACACTAGTATTACTTTTTACAATAACAAGTGTAATATTCTGTAGTATGGCAGTGCTTGAATGTCCCAGCTGAGGTGTAGACCCCATTAGGTCTGGCACTGTACCAACACATAGAAGTAGACACTTGTCAGCCTATAGCTTGAACAGAGAAGACAGACAAGGGAAAGGTCTTATAATGGGGATGTGACACAGAGAGATTAAGTGACTGACCCACGGTAAAATGGGGAATCTGTGACAGAGAAGAAAATGGAATTCATTACTCCTGAGCCATGAAACGTTTTTTTCTTTCAGCAAATGTGCTTTTATAATACTGAATTGGGGTTTGTGTATGTGCATGGGCACGCTTGTGTGTTAAATTTGAAGACCAAAAAGCATCCGTTTAATCAGCCAACCATCATCTAATATCGCTCACACAAATACAGAAGAGCAGCATCCCAACCAGCCACACCCTGGGCCATGAAGCTGACTCCCCAAACTACCTTCACAACCAGTGCTCTCCTAATAGGGGCAAATCTATGATATAAATAAAGGATAACAATTAACCAAGCTATGTTTCAGCTGTTACATACTGTGATTTACACAGAAGATCTAGATTACTGTTACGGTTCTGCACGCTGACTGCACGGTGGCTCATTACTACCATGCAATAGCATCACATCATGGTTTGTACCCTGTGAAGCTACTACGCAGTAGTAATGAGCTACTGTGCGGTAAGCATCTTGTGCAGGCACAGCCACTGGATGCGTCTGCACGTGCAAATAGTCCAGGATTAGTTTATTCTCGAGTAAACTACTCGAGAGTAAACTCTTGGGCACATGTCTACATGCTGAAAAATAGCATACAGGGCACATTTCTACAGATGGCTCCTGCATCTACCTTTGTGCATAATCCATGCCAATTGTTTCAAACTGTTACTTGTAAAATTTAGCCTTTATTCTAAGAGGGTACGCAGGAGCAAATCTGCTGCTCCTAGCAACAGACTGCTCCCATTCACTGAGGCCCTGCAACAGGCCCCTGCAGGAGCCAGGGAGAGCTCTAAGCTCCCCCAGCTGCTAGCCCTGGGGCCAGGAGATAACCGTCACCAGTTGGGGGTTGGGATACTGGTCCCTGCCCCCAGAAGCTGCCTGCTGCCGAAGCAGGTTCCGCCACTGGAGCCTGGGTGGGGACAATGTCCGCCTGCCCTGGCAGCAGGGATCTTCCAGCCCCTGCTCCACCATCATGGGGCCAGGGCTCGGAGATCCTCATCTCCCAGCCCAAGTCCCATGGTTGCGGGGCTGGAACTGGGAGATCCTTGTCTTGCAATTAGAGACAATTACTGCAATTAAGCATCTGCACATGTAGACACAAATGCTTACTGCACAGTAATAAGGTCTACCATGTAGTAAAGCATCTTGTGTAGATGTGCCCCCTACTTCCTTTTTACTGGCTTTGCTTCCATCCTCTGGATCAAAGTCACTTGATTTTGAGCTGCACCCAGAGCCAGATGTGCACAGAATCTACTCTTGAGGGAACTTCTCCCAGCTTTGTACAGTGATGCTGAATGCAAAATTGAGTGCAAAATTGATATGTGTGCATATCAATTTTGCACACATCATGGTATTGCCATAGACAGCGACTCCACCATCTCATATCTTGCTGTACAAAATGGTCTCCTCCCATTCTCCTGACATGGCTGAACCATCACAACCTCCTCTTCAATATATTAGTTTCTAAGTGCGTCAGTCCTGTGTGCTCCAGCACTTGTGTTTCGCATTTTGTCTTTCCACTTTATTTTCAGGAACTTGCTCAGGTATCTCATGTGGAAATTGTTCAGACTCCTCATGTGTCTAACATATGTAGTCCACATTTCTGAACCATAAAGCAGGGATAAAGCACGCAAGTCTCAGAGAGTCACATCTTTACCTTAGTTGATATATATTATATCATACTCTGTAATCCCACAGTAAAGAGAGAAATTGATATCCCATTCTACTGCAGCCCTCTCCTCTGAGTGAGATGAGTTTCTGTCCCAGCAGGTCTCCTTCACCCCACATTGCCATGTAGCAAAGGCCTTGCTTGGTCCCTGAGATATAAATTCAAATTCACAATGGACCAGATCCCCTGGAGAATGACAGCAGTGCCTGATGGACAGTAGAGGTGGCAGAGATGTGGCATAAGTCTGCTCAGAAAGATCATGATCCTATGCCCAAGCATCTTCTTTTGTGTCCTTCTGTGTCTGTTTTTGACCCCCTGCCAGAGCTGGAAACAGTAATTATGTGGGGCTGAAGCCCTAGTTCAGTATTGCTGTATGTCTCAGGTGATGATGTATCATCTGCCCCAGTATATGTATGAACCCTTCACTGGTACAGGAACCATCTTTCAAGTTCCAAAACATTTCTTTATTTTGTTGTTTATTTTCAGAAGTAACAACCCTAGGAAGCAAAAACACAGTGACAGGTATGAACAATTTAGGATTTGTCACCTTTATCTGGTCTCTATGTATACAGAGCAAAGAGTCACCATTGGTGGAGTGGTAATTATCATCCAGGAAACAATCCTCAGCCCAGGGTCTCCTTGATAACTGTGGCAATTGTTATACTCTTGTGTTGCTCTGATTCCAAGCCTTTAGAGATCTGGGTTGTGATGAATACACTAGCAATTTCCTTTTACTACTTGCACTGTGAATGATACTTCAGTGTAAGCAGTTTTTGATGACCTGATTCACCTCTTTTTTTAAGTTTGGGCTTATGGGTGCTTGGAAATGCTGCATTTGTGCTGTTCACCTGGCTCAGGATTGACTCGTTGACTAAAGAGGAAAGCTGCAAGATAGTATACAAGGAGAGCAGGGCACATTTCTACAGATGGCTTCTCCATCTGCCTTTATGCATAATCCATGCAAATTGTTTCAAACTGCTACTTGTAAAATTTAGCCTTTATTCTGAGACCCTTTATAAGGACAAGGTAAATAAAAATGGACATAAGCCTGACCCTGAATGCAATCCAGTAAGTACTGCTGTCCTGATCCTGAACAGTTATAGTTTCTTCACAACGCCTTCTGTCTCATATCCTGAAGCCAATTTTATTTCAATCCAATAGCTATCTCCCCAACTTATTGCCTCCATCGATCAATCTTTTACTTTTATAGACCTATCTTTTATGAGTCTCCTCGGAAGTGGTCAAGGATACAATATTTGGGGATTTCAACTTCAGCTTCACTATAGGAAAAAGAGTTGGAAAGGAGAAAAGGCATTAGTCATTTGCTAATCATCTGAAAGTAATACCAGTCACAGGCAGCTGGTAAAATCCACAGCAGTAATAAAGATGATTTGAGCTGTTGGCCGCAGTGCTCCTTAAATGACATGTACAGTACACCAAGGCTTTCTAAGTTGGCTAGCAAAATGGAGAACCATTACTGAATTACCAGTGCTGGAAACTCAATTTCCAAGCAATGTGATGAGATCTTAACCCTCTTCCAAATGCCTAGAGAATAATGGAAAGCAAACTAAATGATGACTATTGTTACTCAATAGCTAATCCCATTAAAGTCCTGACTCTTGCCGAATTCCAAGTACCTTCTGGGAAGATTCACCTGTTGCTCCAGAAAATGTACCAATGCGTCCAGGTAAAATATAGGTTCTGAACTGACATATATTGCAGGTACCACTTAAAGAGTGTTGCTGGAATGTTAATGAGCATCAGGAATACATCAGAAACTGTGGATGTCCAGGACAGAAAGGCTCCAATCATACATGGATCACTCACAAATACGACTGATGTACAAGTCAACCTTCTTACTGTGGTGGATTCCACTAGCTGTGTTAACAAAATTGTCTCTTGATGATTGGAAATATAAGGAGGAGGAGGAGAATTCAGTGTGCTTAGGAGTCTAGTCAATGA
>NW_005843044.1:0-15005 GCF_000455745.1 Alligator sinensis
ACCAGCAGCAGACCTATAGGCTGGGGAACTCCCTTCTCATCAGTGCAGAGGCAGAAAAGGATCTTGGAGTCATTATTGATTCCAAAATGAACATGGGCCTCCAAGTGGGGACGCAGTCAGGAAGGCTAACCACACCT
Source organism: Alligator sinensis (assembly GCF_000455745.1). Lineage (NCBI taxonomy): Eukaryota > Metazoa > Chordata > Crocodylia > Alligatoridae > Alligator > Alligator sinensis. The sequence continues at coordinate 138 of NW_005843044.1, forward strand.
TGTCATGTATGCACAGATGCATCATGAGCAGGTCCAAGGAGGTGATCCTCCCCTCTATGTGATACTGGTCAGGCTGCAGTTGGAGTACTGCGTCCAGTACTGGGTGCTGCACTTCAGGAGGGATGTGGACAGCATCGAGAGGGTCGAGAGGGGGCCACCCGCATGATCAGGGGGCAGCAGGGCAGGCCCTACAAGCGGAGGCTACGGGACCTGAACCTGTTCAGCCTCCACAAAAGAAGGCTGAGAGGGGATCTGGTGGCCGTCTACAAACTGGCCAAGGGAGACCAGCAGGCATTGGAGGAGTCCCTGTTCCCCTGAGCGCTACCGGGAGTAACGTGGAATAGCAGCCACAAGTTGACCATGAGTAGATTCAGGCTAGACATCAGGAGGTGCTACTTCACAGTCAGGGCGGCTAGGATCTGGAACCAACTTCCAAGAGAAGTGGTGCTCGCTCCTACCCTGGGGTCTTCAAAAGGAGGCTAGATAGACACCTTGCCGGGGTTGTTTGACCCCAGCATCCTTTCCTGCCCATGGCAGGGGGTAGGACTTAATGATCTGCTCAGGTCCCTTCTGACCCTACCTACTACTGTGATCACTCCACCCAGGAGGCCAAAAAGATATGGAGTCTGAATTAATCACCTACATGTGTTAGAATATAATAACATGTCTTATACAAGTAAAAAGAAAAGAAGTTGTTCCCCACCCTGCCCCTTGCTTTGTTCAGAGCAGAAACCCATGGGTCCAATCCGCAGCATCTGCAAACAAGAAACAAAACAGCAATTCCCCAAAGGAAACACGTTGCTCCTCCGAGAATTTTAGTACGTTACTGAAATATTAGTGTCAATAGATTTCTGGAGTGCTGCAATTTGTTTTTGCTGCAGGCTCTTCTGCAAATGCCATTTTCTGTGAGCGGAAAGCAAAGATGAAGAATAGTTCACCACAGGAAGAAACAAAAGGCTAATGATGTAGATCACTGTGAGCAACAAGCAATGATAAGAGGCATTTCATTTATATGTGGGTTGAGGGGGAGGGGGTTACAGACTTAAACCCAAAGAAAATGGACCTTTGCTCTATGCTAAGCATAATGAGGCTGGGGTGGGCTTTTGGCAGGTACAAGCACATTGCCAGGGAAGGATGGTCCAGTGGAAAGAGTTGTAGCCTCGGATGTGGGAGTTCCAGCTTTAATCCAAACACAGACATCCTATATGACTTTGGGCAAGTCATGAGTGCCTAGAACGTAAGAAGACACCTCACTGCCATTTATTTCAAGGGCAATAGCCACCAAAGGCCCATACATGTGTCAAAATAACATCCATGGTGCTCTTAGAGAAGGATGCCCCAAGTATGCCCCATCCACCCACATGCACTAAACCCAGAACGCATAGGCGAAGCTATAAGGATGATGCCCAAGCCCCCATGGCTGCTCTTGAGACATCTGTCACCAGCGTGCTTCTGAGTGACTGTGAGGGGGGAGATAATGGCTTGACGGACATAGTTCTGAGTTTGGCATGTCTGGGTGGGCGAGCGGGGTGTGCCCATGAGCTGGCGTCTCTGGCAGTGCTGGGGAGTGGGACACAGCATACACATGCCTTCAAGAATCTGGGCCCCAGTTCCCTTTTATCTCCCTGGTGGGGTGGGGGGCAAGGAAACATTACCCCCCCAGGGAGATAATAGGGAACTGGGGCCCATGAGGATGCATGCAATAGAAATGGTGAGACCCTTTGACTCCCCAGTACATAAAAGCAATTCCCAGCTCTGCTACAGTTTGACCTTGGGGAGTCCTTTGGCCTCCATATTTCTTAGTTCCCTTATTGGTAAAGTGGGAAAAATGAATCCAATTGCTTTTGTAAGGGGCTTTCAAAGCTGTGATTGAGAAGAGCCAAGATTTTTTTTTGCCAGTGTTTTACCCTCCAAATGCACTGTGCAGTTTACAAACCTGTAATGTGATATTTGGGCTAAATCCTCAACTGGACTAAACTGACATGCCTCCAGTGAAGATACATTACTAACTACAACTGAAAAGCAGGTTTACATCTCAATGCTCTGCTTTCAAATATGGCACACAGTCTTGCAAAAACACAAAAAAGCTCATATATGTGCTTGGGAGAGATTCTGACCTGGTGGACATTGGCTAAATGCATTGACAACTGTAATGATTTTCACCATCTCAGCATCTGAGATTAAGCTACTTGCCCCAGAGAGGTGAGTGGTAGGGCAGGCTGACACCTTAGAGACCAACTGATTCAGTGGACACATCAACACACGCACTTTAACGAGCAGTAGCTGTTCTACTGCTCATTAAAGTGGTGCATAAAAACTGTGTTAATATGCTAATGCACAATAAATAGGCTACTGCACATTAAGCGTCACCTAAAAAGCGTGCAGTTGCGCTACTGCACATTAGTGCAGCCTAATGGACATTTTTTTAGTACCTCATATTGGAGGTACTAAATGTAATGTGCTTTAGGAAAAACTCATTCGTGCACATACAAGTGAGCAAATGTTTGCAGGCAATAACTTACTTCATCAGATGCCAGTGAGGTGGTAACACAAAGGGCCAATGGAGTGCACCCCAACTCTCTCCCTTCTCTGCAGGTCCTTCCGTCACTGCCTTGCCTTGTGCTTTCTCCTTTTTCTTTTCAGACTTTGCATCTCTTTTTTTCTTATATCCATTTACCCTTTAGGTCTGGCTCTGCTGACAGATGTCCCTGTGCTCAGAGGAGCAAACCAATGCAGTGACTCGCAAGTAATGTTTCCTAGCTGCATACAGAAAGTCCAGTCAACAAACCTGTGACTTCTGGTTCATTTTATCTTTTGAATTCCATCCCCTCCACCAGTAGCCCTGATCTGAACCCTCTGAGTTCAGCGGAAAGAGTCCAGGGGACCTGGGCTTTAGATCAGGCTTTTTATTGTGTTGTTATTTTAGCTTCACTTTGCCCACTGTCTGGATTCACATTCCTGTATTTGACACATTTTAACCCGTTCCTCTTGTGAAGCCTTACCTGGTTTAGATGACTGGGTGGATGGTTAATTCTCCACTCTGAAAATGGACTGGAAGACTTGGCTGGGATAGGAGGGGATACAGCTGCTATCTCTAAATACATCAACCAGGTGGCCACCAAGGAAAGGAAGAAACGGCTATTTAAGCTAAAGGACAATTTTGGCACAAGAACAAGTAGTATGAACTGGCGAGGAACAGGTGTAGACTGGAAGTTAGAAAAAGGTGCTTGACTACTACAATAGCCTGCCATGACAACAGTGAGAAACGAGCCAGCCCACACAGCTTACTGCTCTACCAGGGTAATTATCATCTAACAAAGGGGTATAGGATGGGGTTTCCGTGATAGGAGGGGATGAGAAGCAGTGACCCAGGAGATCCTGTTCAATCCTATGTTCCTAGCAGTACCACCTCTCTTCCCACACACCTATCAAAGCCATTATGTTTTCATAGCAGTCATTTGCCATGGTCAAACAGGCTTTTAGCCTGTATCCCCACTGAGTCATCTAAAGACATTTCCACCCCTTCCCCTTCACTTAGTGCTGTCACCACAATCCCAATAGAAACTGGTTCAGGGAAGAATTATCCTGCTACCCTACCAGGAAGGTTTTATGGTTAAAAGCATTAAATGGGAATACCAGAGAGCTGCTTGCCACTTGTGCTTCTAACACAGACTCCCTTTGTGACGTTGGCCAAATTACATAGGCCTTTATCCTCTGAGGTATTTATATACCTGGAAGGATTTGGTGTCTTGTTTCTGTTCTTGCGCTGTAAGGTGGGAATGATTGTCCTTCCTTTATCTTGTCTATGTAGGCCATGAACTCTTGGGGGCCTGGATCATCTCTCTAGGCTAGTGTTCATGTATAGCACCTGGCGCAAAAGGCATTGGATGGACTGATCCTATCCATAACACCCCTTTGTGGCCTGCCATGACATCAGTCACACTGCCTTGGTTTCCCCAGGGATCTATTGTTGCTCCAATATTACATAATTGCTCCAGTAGTCAGTGCAAATCATCCTTGAGGGGAGGTGATCCGCCAGAACCAAGATGGGACTAACTACGCTTAGGGGCCAGCCAGCCTATGAGGCTTCCCCAGTCTCACTTGATACCTTCAGGTGCTATATATCAGAAGCAATAACAAATCTGGGAAGGCTGGTGATTGCTCCAGCCTTGACCGCTGTTTCTCAGCATAGCAGGGCATTTTACAGAGTAGCCTGACAGGCTGACCACGGCCGTGCTTTATGAGCAAGATCTTCCAAGTGTTTCAGACAGTTTCCACTTAGAGCCTTCATGAGGGAGGCATTTGTGCCAAAGACATTGCCGTTCATTTCAGAGTGTCCTAACCCAAGTCTGAGAGGCTGGTCAAAGGAGCTGACAAAATCATTAGGCGTTTATAAGCCTGACAGGCTAAAACTGCTTCTCTGGTGCCAATTCTGCTCTTTAAATCACACATTGGCATTTATTTCCTTATCTTGGCAACGTCAATAAACCCACTGCAATCATTTCGTTCAGTGACAGGTTGCCCATCTTAGAGAGATATAATGCTGCATTTGATTAACTGCTTCCTCCTGCAGGGTCAGATTCCTGTTTCACTTGTGCTGGAGTAAGTCAGGTGGAAGCAATGGGGTCAGATCTGGAGTGAGGGAGAGAAGAACTGAACCCAGAACCCCCTTATTTGGCTTAAATCATGTTGTCATTGAATGGTTCCTGGATGCTGAATTTACTGGGAATAAATTATGTTCAGAGCAGTGTGAAGCTAAAAAACCCAACCAAGTCAACACATTTGAAACTCATCGGAATTGGTGTTTTGGGCTAGAGGGTGTGTGGGGATGGGGGGAGGAGGGGAGATAATTTTTCATTCTGGTACCGAAGAGATTTTCATAATCAATTACACTCATTCATGAGATTTTAATTTATCTCATAGCTGATTTGTACGTGTTGGTAGACATCCCAGGTGATGCCTGTGGGTTGTGTGTGCAGCTCACCTCTTTGCACATGCTAACAGAGTGATGCTCTGATCACTTCTGTGCTCCTGTATGCTAAAGGAGCATGAGCCATATGTAACATGCATCAAAAACCTTTGTTTTCAGGCTGCCTTTATAAAGAGGTTCTAAGTTGATTTTCAGTGGTCTATACCTGCAGCATGGTAAAATTTGTCCACCCCACTCTGATCTTGGCACAAGCTTCCAAAGCAGAAATAAAATCACTTTTTGCCCAAAGAGAAATCTTCCACATAGGGATGCACAAGATGATACCTGGGACTGCGGCTTATTGAAGCAGTCCTCTGGTTCCCCAAAGCCAGGATAGACCTAATTAACGGCATCCAAAGTCAGCTGGATAAATTACAAGTGCATCCCACGTGTGTCCTTTTGGTAATGCCATTGGGTCTACATAGGTAGCATAGGTAGGTAGCAGTAATGCAGTAAGCCCATCACCTAGGCATGATTCCCTCAAGATAGTTTCACATCAGAGAGAAATGTGTACAGAAATGTAGATGGGCACCTCCATTCCATGGTACTACCTGAACATGAAGGAGCAAACCAGGCAGTCTTCTGCACTATATAACTGGCTTGTGTGGAACCCACAGCTTCCCTAAAGGGCCAAGACTTTGTTTTATGTCAATAATTAACATTTATTCCAAAACAGATCCTCATTAGCTATCTTCTCTACTTTGAAATCCACTGGGATAACATGGACTTGCCAGTGGGCCATGGACCACATTTCAGGAATCATAATGCTAGGTTCATAATATAAGCTTTAGACAGCATGAACCTTTACTTTTTATGGATGGTTAAGCCTCTAGGCTATTGTTGGAGGAGCTAACTGATGTGATCACTTATATCAGGGACGGGCAATTATTTTGAGTGGAGGGCCGCTTACTGAGTTTTGGCAAGCCATCGAGGGCTGCATGACAGGCAGCCAGGGGCAGATAAATATTAATTTTCTAAACTTGGCATCCGGCCCATGGGCTGCATTTTGCCCACCCCTGACTTACATGCTGCCCCTGTTTAGCTGGTGATCAAAGGTAATGAGGAAGGATCCTTCCTTGAAAGTCAGTACTGAGTGCCATCTCACTTTGGCATAAAAAATAAGTGGGATTTGGATGGTGAGTGGGGCATTAGAGATCCACAGTATATTTTGCTCCAGTTTAGCTTAGAAAATCATACCAGCTATAAGGAATCTGAGAGTACAGGAGCCTAAGAGGATGTTTGCACTGTGATCTGGGGGCATGACTGCAGCTTGTAGGAACTTACTTGAGCCAGCTTTAAACTAGCTAGCTTGCATATTGCTAGCTGTGCAGCCATAGCAGCACAGTGTTCAGTCCTGGCTGGCTACCCAAATAGTTACCCAGGGTCCTAGGCAGGCTTTTCCTGCCTATGCTAACCCCGTGATGCCCAAAGATGTGCTACTGTTGGAGCCCAAGCTAGCTGTACCAATCATACCACTGCCTGCAAGGCAAAGATAGCCTACCTTACTTCACACCTTACTTATCACCTGTGAAGTTGGCCCTATGCACCCAGTACTCTGTAATTTAGCTGTTTCATATAATGATTCATTACGCATGACTTCAGTATGATAAGTGTATTTAGAAAAGCCCTCCTGTATGGGCTTTCAGACTGCACTGGTACAGCTACGTGCAAGTTCCAAGCTGCAGTCATGTTCTGCATTGTACCGTAGCTCCCTTGGGAATTACATTATAAACTGCCTGGCACAAGCAATGGGATCTGCCATGGTTTAAAGAGACAGGCTGATGTAAATGAGGCTGTCACAACTGAAAGCAAGGAATTGTGTTTCATTAAAAGCAGTTTGCTTTTTGCTTCTCAGTTCCTGTTATATTACCGCTGAATGGTTGAGCAGGCATTGCATGACAGGGTGGGAAGGGGAACCTGACTGGAGAGGATGCTGTGTGCATACTCATAGCTTAACATGGGACCTTGTTGGATCTCATAAGACAAACCCACAGTGTTATGCTTGCCTGAGAGAAATGCTAGTTTAGACAGTTATGTTACAGTTGTGCCACGTGGCCCAGTCTGGATTGAAACCTCATTGTGCTGGGTGCTGTACACAGAGCGAGAACTGAGTATAGTCCAGTTCAGAATAGGTCACTTGGCTTCTCAGCGTTTTATGTCAAACAAAGCTGTGCTAAACACTTCCCAATGCTCTTGTGGTCATTAAAAAGATTCCCAATTAACTCATTCAAATGGGACGACTCATCCCCTGCCAAACGGAGCTAGTGTTTTGGCTGCATTCTGCACTCCGCAGCACTCCTTGAAAGCTGCCACCTTATATTCCGGAGATGGCCACGTTTCAGCGATGGGCAAAATGATCTTTGTACAGCATGTCAGTGCTTCAGGGCTGTCTGGATGAAAGAGATTATATAAATGTCAGTCATTATCATTATTCATGGCAAGAACTAATTCTTTTTCTTTAAACATTCAGAGCAGATGCAGTCCCAGGGAAAAAAAGAGGTGTGATGAGCTGGAAAATATTGGAAATTGCAACATTTCATCAACGGTCCACTCAACAGTGGGCTTGTCACTACAAACTTCCTGCTTTAGTCACTTTCACCGAAGTCAATAGACCTGCACTGATTGGCCGTGAAAGAGAATTGAACGTATCTGTGAGCAAGGATTGGTCCTCATGCCGAATTTCCATCCAAAAGAGACTTCGCCATCCTTGCACGTATTAAGGAACTGGGAGGCTTATGCTATTCAGTTCTTTTTACACTGTAGGATTTGGACAACCTGTGCTTTGATAGCACACCCTGTTCCAATAGCCCACATACAATGGAAAAGCCTGAGGAGCAAGCTGCTGGGCCTGGGTGGTTGGGAGGGGACATGGAGAACGCAGAGAAAACCTACTGAATTAACTCCTCTAGTGCTAGGAGTGACTTGCAAGTGCCAGAGACACCCAGCTTCCTTTGGATTAATCTGATATCTTTTATTAGACCAACTCAAATAGTTGGAAAAAATCTGCTTAGCAAGCTTTTGGGTTTAAATACCCTTTGTCGGGCTAAGGAATCATCTGCGGTTGGTGTGTGCTCTTCCTGGATGGAGTAACTAGTCCCATGTATGAATAGTCTATGTCTTTAAACCGGGGTGGACAAAATGCAGCCCGGGGGCCGGATGCGGCCCACCAGGCCATTCTATGCAGCCCATGGGGCCCCTAAAAATTTTTAAAATTTAATATTTTTCTGCCCTGGGCTGCCTGCCATGCGGCCTGTGATGGCTTGCTAAAACTCAGTAAGCGGCCCTGTGCTCAAAATAATTGCCCACCCCTGCCTTAGATCAACACGGCTACAACCTATACCCTAGCTTGCTTTGGGGATTTTGCATCAGATGTTGGCACCAGATTGTTCATGTCTCAGACATTTTGCTTCCAGGCCTTCAAGCTCACCTTACTGAGGGCAGATTTGATTTTGTCTGCAACCAGTGACGAGGGGAGAAACATGAAAAGGGGAAAGAGGGAGAGGAAGTGATCGGGCCTCTCTAGGAAAGCGCTCAGAATTTCACCGTATGCCTTTTAACAGCCTTTCCTCGGGGGTCCTCAGACTAACCGTCCTAATTTTTGTTTTTCCTTGTGCATCCCAGATGCAGGCTTTATTGACGACATGTGCCTTCTGGAGATGAACTCTGTGACATTCTCCAAGCTCCTTGCATTTCTATTGGACCATCTTTCTACCTGTGCGGCTGCTTTCTGACAGGAAGTTCTGTTGCCCTGGAGCTGGGTCGCCATGGTAACGTGCATTTTTCAGACACTCAATGGAAAATGCTGGCACAGAGAAGCTTGTGCTGGAATACTGATTCACCCCCAGCGTCTGTAACACTGACTGCATTTTAATACCTTTCAGCTACCCGGTAAGCTAAAAATACATGGCGCTCAATCTCCTCCCAAACTTGAGTAAGCATCTTAAAGCAACACTTTGCTGCTGGGGCTCAGAAATTCCATGAATCAGCTAAAATTAGGGCATTGGCAGAACTTTTGAGGAAATGCAAATCCTCATCATGCAGTACAGTGGAGGGCTTTTTGTTAGGCATAGGAAGATGGGAGAGGAGCCTGTGGTGTGGGGGATGGAGTGGGGTGCAAGAAGGTGAACTAGGGTCCTTTACAGGGATGGATGAACATGCACTGAAGGGTGTCTGCATCATTTTGGGAGGGCACCGTGCATTCAGACCACCTGTATTCATGTCCTGGCCCCATCACACTGTCCTTAGGACAGGGGTGGGCAAAATGCAGCCTGCGGGCCGGATGTGGCCCACTACCTGGCCCGTGGGGCCCCTAAAAAATTTAGAAAATTAATATTTATCTGCCCCTGGCTGCCTGTCATGCAGCCCTCAATGGCTTGCCAAAATTCAGTAAGCGGCCCTCTGCCCAAAATAATTGCCCGCCCCTGCCTTGGGAAGTCGCTTGCCTCTCTAGGCCTCTGGTTCTCAACGTGTAAAATCAAGATAAAACTATTTCCCTCCATTGCTGAGTTGCTGGGAAGATCAGATGCTAATTACTGCAAATTAATTGTGGGTGCTGCGGTGCTTGGGCAGACAAAGGGAGGAGGTAGGATCTTGTGTGGTAAGGCAGAGGTGTCAAGCTGAAATTGGTTAGCAGGCCGTATTTCCTGCCAACAGCCAGGGCATGGGTCATCTGGTCCACAGAGCATCTCACCACAGGCTGCCAAAGCCACTGGGTTGGCACAGTCAGCATCCAGTAGTTTAGCACCACGGCCACATCCAGCTGGTGGGCCCCGTTTGACACCCCTGCTCTAAGGGACACCCTGTGATCATGATGGTCACACTGGTTCCTTCCTGCTAATGCAGTGTGCCTATGCTGAGTACATTTCCTTCAGCAGGGCTGTTTTCACTCTTTACCCTTATGCACTCAGAGTCAGTGCATGGAAAACACTGTCCCTTTGCTTCTCCTTGTAAGGAAACATAAAAGGGGCCTCATGACATCTGGCAAAGAATTGCAGTCCCAAGCGACCAGCTGAACAAGTCTCCGCCCTATCTGGCAGGATCCATTCATAGTTCTTTGGAGCACTAGTCTGTGGTGCCAGTTCCCCAGACCCCCAGGTGGGAAGTAATCTGTAAGAGAATTTTTACTTCTTTCTAGACCTTTTTATCTTCAAGAAACCCTCCATAAATGTTACCATTTAGCAGTTTGCTGGTTGAAAACCACCGAGCTGGAATCTAGCTGGTACCAGGTGAGCAGGATGGGGCAGAACTTCACCTCACCATGCCCTGCCTTTTCTATCGTCTGCCCCCTCCTCACCCCTGATTTGCACCCTATTGGGGAAGTACAGCCCCTGCCGCTACCCATTTCCACCTGCACACTTGTGAGCACAGCAGAGTAGGATGCTGGAGTATGTGGTGGGAGGAGGACTGATTGCTTACCTCCTGGCACAGGGGCCAGATACTGTGGCATCCTTGGAAGGCTGTCGCAAATCGCTGTACTAGGACCATGCAGAATGAAAGTTCCTGAAGCCTAGAAGATCCTTCCAACACCACCGATGAGCTCTCACAGGTCTGACCCCACAATTTCCACTGACTGAAATTGCCATTGAAAGAACTAAGCACCTGAAAGAAGACCTCAGTGCTCAGGCTTTTACAGAGAAAGGTGTAGAGATTCCCTCCAGCTGGAAATGGTACATCTGAGCAGTTTGAGCAGGGCCAGACACGGGCAGGTGGCCACCTGGGGCCCGAACAGAAAGGGGGCCTGAAAACAGTAATCATTATTATTACTATTATTATCAGCATCATCTCTGGGGAAGGGAGGGCTGATACTAAAAGTTCACCCACGGCCACCAGGAGTCTAGGTACGGTGTCGAGTGTGAGCAGTTCCCATTCTTCCAGGGTTACCAACCACCTGCTGAGCTGCCTTGCCACATGCCACTGACTGGGTTAATGCCCAATGTGTCTGCTCCATTTCTGTGCCATCAGGATTACATCTATTTAGACAATGACACTGGAAATGTAGGAGAGTTAGGGTCAGGGTGGCTCAGAGGCCTAGAAATGGGAGATGGGGGTTTTAGCTCGTGGTCAGTATCTCAGACACAGTGCGCTTCATGTGTGACCAAAATCATTCCCACCTGAAGGCTCCTTCCTATGAAAATGAATAATGCTTTGTCGTTCAGTTGAAGAGCTAGCAGTACTCAATGGGCATTAATTAAGCCTCACAGCTCCCCTGCTCTTCCTACAATGCATTACATTACCTTATCTAGTTTTGCAGTGCCAGAACTATAATAAACAGCAAGAGAGTGTTGTTTATAGGCCTGTTGATCATACAATTTATTATTTTTCAATTGTCTTGGTACTTAAACAGTCCTGGTTTCCAGGGTACCTGAATAACCCTCACTCTTTATTGAATTTTTCCTGGCATCCCCATGTTTTGTAAGCATCATTTTATAGATGGGCACTGAGGCACAGAGAAGGTAAGTGATGCAAACAAGACCACATGGAAACCCTGTGGCAGAGGAAGAATTGAACCCATGCCTCAAAATGCCCAGGACTGTGTGATTACCACTGGGCTTTCCCTCCTCTGAAGGGGGAATGAAAATTGCAGGGGTTTTAAGGACCCACAGCTCCCAGTCTGTTTGACTGGAACCACAGGCCCTTTCCACAGTCGTGTCTCACGTGCCTGATGATGGGCATCGGGGTGATTTAAGAGATTCACCCAGAATTACACACTTCTCAAATTTGTCATACAGGGGAATTCTCTTCCTCTGGGAAAGTCCAGCTAGTCCATATTTCTTTTCATCCCAGAGTTGAACAAAGAGGCAAGATGTCCAAATTGCCTGCAAATGAAAGATTTTGAAAAATTGCTGGGGTGAGGGCATATTACATGAAAATTTGATTTTTTTTTCCCTGTGGAAAATACACACATTCATAGAGAAAAAAACTTAGTCAAAAGCCCAATTCCCCACTAAAGCTGTGTTAACAAAACATTTTCAACCAGCCCTGTTGAAGACATCTAGAGCAGGAGGAAGTCAAGTGAGTGCTGAGATTACTATGACTTCCTTCTCTGCAAGGATAGGGCGAAACGTCCACTCCCACTCATAGGGAGTCCTGACCTGGTAAGGAAAGTTGGGTTCCCTCCCTCAGGTCTATGAGAGGAGCAGGTAGAGGAGCCGTCTTCCCTATGCCTCTGAAACAAATTCCCCCACGTTTTTATTCTGGCCCTGTTCTCAGCTGGTTTGTCACCTTTAATTTCTATGAGTCTATGAAAAAGTAATGAGGAAAAGGGCCATTTTAAGTCATTTTCCTATTTTTCTAACAGTTTCACCCTGGTGACAGGAAGATAAAAGCAAAATGTTCCATCAACTCTGTGTAACAAGGGAAGTCAAATAAAGCTGTGTGAGGCTTGGTCAGAAATCACTGTGAATTCCATTCCTTGATTGTAAAGCAAATCCACTCTGGGTTTGATTTATTTATTAGCTTGCATCACATTGAATTATAGGGAACTGGACATAATCAGCAATCCATCCTGTGCCAAAACTTCACTCCAGGCTCCATTAAAGTAAAAGCCTGAAGTGTCACAGAGCGGGAATAGATGTGCAGGGAACAGCCAGCCAGGAGACCTGGAGACCACGGCTGACTTAAACTGCCAAGACGTCTAGAGGGACACCGTGGCTCTGCGAAGGGATTGCAAATACCGACTGAAGGACGGCGTCAAGCACATTTGGGAGCAAAGCTGCGGCTAGCCGAGATCTTCATGATTGAGAATAGTCCCTAGATAATCAGTCCTTGTTGACTTAAGCCACTGGTGTATTAACACCATAGGTAGCCTCTTGTGCAGAGAAGCAAAGTCACTGTACCAGGGTAATCTGCAGTGGGGCAAGGCTCAGTTTAAAGCAGCTAACCCAGCTTGCACTCAGAGTAGGCATTGGTAGACAGCCATGGATGGCTGTAACAGGGAGCAAAACTCCGGCCTCCACTAACTCGAAGCTAATGGCCAACTGCTTCGGATAGTCTAAGGCATGAAGAACATGGAGTGCGGGAAGGAGAGTGGATTGGAGAGACAAACAGTATCATTGTCTTAAAGAAAGAAAAGGAAAGGGCTTTCCCTTCTCTGCAAGGGATTCTGGGGAAGGAAGCCCTCTGTAAATCCCTGGACTGAAATAAAATGTTGATATTTTGAGTTTGCTAAATATCTGCTGGTGAAACTGTGCAGCCACATCCTGCCTGAGTCCCCAGATGGATGTTGCTATTCCCTAACCAGTTTCACCGAGCACTTTTGGGATGTTTGCTTCATATAAGTGGAGGTTGGTGCCAGCTGGTCACTTAGATCACATAGGATTTTTCCTCCTCTGCAATTCTTGTGTGTTTATGTCACATTTGATGATAACCTGTGCTTATGGTCTATTGATTATCTCATTATTTGTGATGCAGGATTGGAGTTACTGAATGGGAGCAGGACCCGATTGTGCTGGGCTCTCCCCGGCTGCTGTCAAAGATCTCGGGATGATACATGCCATCCATTTCATCCGGCCGATATTTGATTGGCTCCTAACCTTTCAGGAAGTCTGCACTGCCAGGCTAGTTCATTTGAACACTCTCCCTCTGCTTCAAATCCCTTAAATGAAGGATGCCTGCTTCAATCAGCCCTTTCAAAGGCAGGATTTGAACAGCAGCCTCGTTAAAATGTGTCTGACGGGCTGCAGGCAGCTCTCTGTACTCCAGGGTGGGCAAAGAACAGCTTGTAACAGGCCCTCACCACTTTCCTTTCATGTAACAATGAATGGAAAAATAACAAGCGGCTCATGCATCACATGCATTTGGAAGAAGGGTGGGTGGGTGATCAGTAGCCACACACCTCAGTCTCAGTGGGGAGAATCTGCAGCTCTAGGGTCATATGCAGCAAAACTCCAGTGTAGGGGGTGAACCAACCACATGGTTTTAAGTGCTAGAGGTCCCACAGCCATCCCAGGTGATAGGAAAGTGGGCGCACCCTTTGAATACCTTTCATCAGCTTTGTGCTGCTGCTGCTGCTACCTTCAAGGGAGCCAGTGCAGAGACAGCTTTCAGTGATTCCCTTTGCACCCAACCTGGGCTGTATCTGCCCCTCAGGCAGACAATTCTGTATATGTGGGCTTTCATAAATGTGCAATAGCCACTGCCTCCTCAATAAAATTACAGGACCTCATTAATTCACAAAGAAGAAGGTTGCCATCACCCCAATTATTATTATTAGCTGTATTGCCAGGGTAGGCAAGGGCTTTAATTTTAGCTTGGCCCATAGTAGTAGGGGAAGTACAAAACATGAAACAAGGGAGACAGTTCCTCTCCCAACTAGCTCCAAGCACAGTTCATTGCTTTCATTTGACTGTACTAATCATTAAGATCTAGCCCGGCACGTTTCAGGCAGGAAACTTAGCACACTTCATAGAGGTTCATAACATCTTTATTTTACAGGCAGGGAAACTGAGACACAGGTGAAGAGTGGTCCAAGGCCAGGGAGCAAACCACCTGCAGAGAACCCAGCGCTCCAGACTCACACTAATTTAACCACTAACCAACATTGCCGTCTCCCTCTCCCCTATGTCACTGAATTTGCTTGAAACAATCATTCTGATCTGGTCAGGGAGGAGAACTCTAAAGCTCAGCTCAGGGAAGCGGACGTCCAGCTTGGATCTGGAACGCTTGGCAGGAGCCTTCCCCTAGAGCTTGCTCATGATTTGTTTTGTCATCGGACCTTTGCCTTGTCTGCTTTGTTTCACCCGTCTGTCTGGATTCAGCTTGCATTGCAGTGCTGGGCAACACGCAGGCTGATGGTGGGCAGCACATTGCACATGAGTCTGTAGTGCAAAACTACAGCAAATTAGGCCAGCAAAGGTCTCCCTACTCAGTTATCCCAGCAAAACAAGGGAAGGACATTCCTG
>NW_005843044.1:15036-20269 GCF_000455745.1 Alligator sinensis
AATGCAGTTCACTCTGGGCATCTCCTCACCCATAAGATAATGAGAAATTGGAGGCAGTTCAGAAACTGGTGCCCCTGTTGCAGTTTGCTGCTCTATTCCAACACTTAAAGCTACTTCCCTAGATTAAAACTAATGCAGGCAGCAGTCTAGCTCCACAGCACAAGATCATCCTTAGCAGCCCCCTATTTGGCAGCCTGATTTTTGACTTATTAAAACCCTCTCATTGCATCTTCCTGCTAAATCACCTCCCCCAGCCCAGGGCTGTTGTGTTGTGACCAGGGCTTCCATTTGGGGGTTAATGCATTCTTTTGCTCTCTTCCTTTGCCTTTCACATACTGTCTGTTCCCTCCTCTTCCCTACTGTGCACCATTCAGGTTTCACTGTCATCCCGCCTGTATTGTCTCCCGCTTTCATCTGTCCTGCTTTCAGAATGAGATAAACCATTGCTGAGTGCTCCCCTGGAGGGGAGAGGAGGCGGCCCTCTCCTTTTTTATATATTTAAGGGAAGAGAATGGGGCCTAATAGGACTCAGAAACCTGTTCTGGACTCACCCTTCCCCCACCATCACCTGCGAGACATGCTTGAGCTGAGAAACTCTGTCCAACAGGAAAAGTCTTGCCAAAAGAGACTCGATTCAAAGGGCCTTGTTGTGAAGAACAGGAGCAGAGACTGGTGAACACACACACAGTGCCTTAAACAAACTGGAGAGTCATTAATAACCTTCCCCCTGCCAAGAAACTGGAGTTCAGGGTGCTCCTGTACGACGTTTTTCTGTCCCTGTGTTCCTCTGGATTGAAAGGGTTTAACTCCCCCCACTCAAAGAGTAGAAATTATGCTCTCTGGCAGGACCTGCGGGAGAAATCTGGGGCCTGATACATCCTGGTAGGGGGGCACCCCACCTTCCATTTTGGAAACAGGAAATAAAGAGTGATTTGATTTAGGGGGCAACTTTGAGCTCGGGGTCCCAACTGCGCTCCTATTTCTTCTCTGGACCTTGGTCAAATGGGACATGTGAGCACATGAAGAAAAAACAAAGATCAAAATCAAAACCCAGACAAGTCACAATTCAGCTCTCGTGCTTAAAGCTGGCAGCCAGGACTCGGGCTCCAGTCCCAGGTTTGTCACTGCCCTACTGACTTACTGTGATAGCCACAGGAGGCTAGGTTTTCAAGTGCTCATCAGACTTTACAACCGAGGCTGGATCCTCAAAGCAGCTCAGCACCCAGTATCTCCCATAACGACACTTCCAATCGTGTTCTCCTGGAAGACACTTCTCAGTGCACAAGATGCCCATGGCAGGCCACCTTCTTTGGAAAAGATGGCGCTTAACCGCTCTATGCCTCAGTTTCCCTTTCTGCACAGTGAAGATAATGACCTGCCTCCAGGAGGCGCTGTGACAACCAACTAATTAATATCTGCAAAGTGCTCTGAGACCCATGGGTACATGGCTCAACAGAAGTGCCAAATAGTACTGATCATTAGCACTGAGCAGGGCAGGTAGCCAGTTGCATTCTTCCCAGAAGGGGACGTCGCTGTGATTTACAAGTTGTTCCTACCCCATGTGTGTTATACTTATTTCTTATTTGATAAGAGTCCCCCCAGCCCTCCCCACAGACCCATCCCTCACCTGTCATCTAACCTTGCTACTTGGCTGGAACAACTACACCTCTGTACCCCCTTGATCAGATCAGATCAGAAAGGGTGAAGTCCCTCTAGGGAGAGTAACCTGGCTCTTGAGTGCTCCAAGGACTCCATAGCAACTCTGAGCAACTGCAACAGCAGCTCTATTATAGCAACTGTCTTTAAACAGCTACTTCGGGATTAATGTAACTCCTAGCTCAGCCCGTGGAAGACATCTCAGCCTTGTGAGCAAACAGCAGCCTGCCCGGTGCAAGAGCAGAGGAGCTCCCTGGTAGCAACCAGCATCCCTCATCTCATCTCTTGATTTTAATTACCCACCTCCTTTGCCCTGTTGATGTCTCTTGTTCACACACCAGGTGCCATCACTGAGCCAACAGGCAAGAGGTGATGCACAGCGGGCTTGTGATATGACTTTGTCCTGCTCGTAGCATGAAGGCAATAATAAACAGATCAGCCTAGGAAACAATGAGGTGCGGCTGCTAAAGGAGCATGTAGGAAGCCTGGATTCCCTCCTCTAAGACCTGCAGGGGAAGGAGGGCAAGTCACATAGAGCCAATTTCATTCTTTGTTACAGCTGGGTGACGGGAGTGACTCCAGAGGCATCAGGGGAGTTAGCCCCTCCATTGGGAATGGCTGTGCTTAAGAACAGAAGGAAGGTCTCTGGGCCTGTCCTTCACCTAGGGGAAAGCAATTATGACAGCTCCACCTCTTTCTGAGACTTACTCTGCCCTCCTTAAAACAAGGACAGTGGTTGTGACACACTGCACTGCAGGGTCTTCCATACAAAGGCGCTATGAATGTTAAGTCTTGCAAGGGGAGGCAGAGTTTTCTAGTGAGTAGGACATTAGCTGGGGCTCAGGAGACCTGGGTTCTGTTTTGGGAAAATAATAGGCCGGCAAAGCAAACCAAGCTCTGACATGCATCCAATAATGCACCTCAAGCAAAACCAGGGATATCATCCTCCTGCTTTACTCAGCCTTAGTGAGGCCACAGCTGGAGTACTGCATCCAGTTTTGGGCCCCCACACTTCAGGAGGGATGTGGGTATAAGCTCGAGAGATTCCAGAGGAGAGCCACCCATATGATCAAAGGCCAAGAGAGCAAGCCTTACGAAGAGAGATTGAGGGACACGGGACTCTTCAGCCTGACAAAGAGAAGGCTCAGGGGGGACTTGGTGGTGGCCTATAAGTATATAAAGGGGGTGCACCAGGATCTGGGAGAACAGTTGTTCACCAGGGCTCCCCAAGGGATAACTGGGTCTAATGGCCACAAACTTCTAAAACGCCGATTCAGACTCAATATAAGGAAAAACTTCTTTATAGTCCGAGTGTCCAAGGTCTGGAACAGATTGACCACAGAGGTGGTGCAAGCACCTACTCTGGACTCTTTCAAAAGGCCGTTGGATGCTATCTTGCTGGGATCATTTGATCCTTGCAGACTTCCTGCCTCTGGCAGGGGGGCTGGACTTGCTGATCTCACGAGGTCCCTTCTAGCCCCTAATGCCTAATGCCTAATGCCTATGAAATCTTCCATCCAGGAAGAGCACACACCAACTGCTGAAGCTTCCTTAGCCTGACGAAGGATTTTTTAACCCAAAAGCTTGCTTAATAACTATTCTCCAACCATTTGGGTTGGTCTAATAAAAGATATCAAATTCACCCAAGGAACCTTGTCTACCTATGTCCTTAGACCAACATGGCTACAACCTAAACCCTATGAAATTTATTTAACTCTTCCACAGAACTGCCATGTGACTTGGGAAAGTCATTTCATTGCTCTCAGTTTCCCTACCTGTAAAACAGGCATAATGAAACCACCCCATCCATTGTCATGCTACTTTTAAAGAGCTTGAAGCTCTGTGGAGGAAAGCGCCACATAACGAGTGGAAATTGCGGTCTTTTCCAGAGGGTGGCATTTGTGGTGAAGATATCTGTGACCTTTTAACTGATCCTCTGGTATTTAGGCACCCAGCTTCTATCGTTGCAGTGCAGTTTTGGTGCATAATTCTCTTGGACTCCTTAGAAAGTCTCAGGCATGGTGGACACTTTCCTTCAAGGAAGCTCTGAGGCCTCCCGCCTCATACACCATCCCAGGCTTCTATTGAAACCCGGCCTTGTTCTGCTATCAGCTGCTGTGGATTATAATACACCAGAATGATATTCCCTTCACAGACAAGAGGCGGACTTAGCCAACCAGTACATTTAGGTCTGTTTGCTTTCTCTTAAGGGCACAAAAATAATGTGCAAAGGCTCAGAAAAAAGCAAAGGACACTTCCAGCAGAGCTCACCTTCCTGCCATTGAAGCCCTTTCAGAGCCTGCTGGTTCCCACAGTGCTCTGTTTAGACCAAGTGCTTGCAGCCATAGGCACAACTGCCTGGCCAGTGCCATGCATCCGGCAGCAGTGGCACATGATGCATGTGCAGTGGCTGGGAGGTGTGCTGCTGCTGGGGGAAGATGTCACCTCCTTTTTTTTTCCAATTGATATGTATTAAGAATCTATTTAAACACTGCAGGAAAGCAGCAGGGGATGGGACCCAGGTTTCGTGAGTGGGGGGGAGGCAACCCCTAGCTTCATTCCCGTGCTCCACCTCCAGGCACTGCCCAAGGCTCATGCCCATGATCATACTACTACAGGGAGCTCATCTGTTATGGAGGATAAATTTACAAGGGGCCCCTTAGAAAGGGTCCTGGTTCACAACAGTTGCCTGTTTCCATCTGTGGCATCTTCTGCTGTTTGACACAGACATCTTATCTAGAGTCTGCCCCTGCAGCTATTAAGGATACAGCTCCATGGGATCAACTGGTGAAAGCCCGCAGCTGGCTCCGATTCCTGGAACCAAAAAAAGCCACCAGCTGCAGCGATCATTATTTTGGATTCTTTGGCAGGACCCTCAAAAGGCTTCAGGGCAATTGGAAGCTCTGGTGCCTCTGCTAGGAGGAGCTGAGCACTTTTAATGTCTGATGTGCTGCTTAACTCTCCTAGGATTGATGCATTATAGGCTGGGATTTTCCTACAGTCCTAGAAGAGTTCAGCACATCAAACATTAAAAGTGCTCAACTCCTTTAGGCATCTCGCCAGATCCCAGCCTTCTGCTCTTCACTGCAATGACAACCTCCCTAATAGGAACCAGAATGGAGAAACAAGAAAGGGGCCTTTCTCTTCAGTGCATTTGCTGTCTGGAATGTGGAGACAGAAAGGGACAGAGAAAAGGGTGAGCGGGAGGGAGGGGAGAAAGTAAATGAGAAAGAAAACGCAAGGGAAATGAGATATCATATTTCCTTTCCCAGGCTGGCATCTGATAATAGCTGCTTTCTCTTTATACTTGCTTTTCCCTGTCCCCCTAATTCAATCTCTTTCTCTTGCTTTCCTTGCTTTCATCATCTGTACTGTGTCTCCGTCGCTCTGCTGCCTGCTTTCAGGATGTAGGATTTTTCCGGAGCAGACAACGCCATTTGGGCTCCGTTAGAGGCTGTTACCTCTTCTCATCCTCTGCTTAGCAGTTCTGGATGAGTCTTACAGAATCATGGGACTACAGGACTGGAAGGGCTCTCAAGGGTCATTTCATCCAAGCCCCTGTATGAATGCAGGAATG
>NW_005843044.1:20279-28140 GCF_000455745.1 Alligator sinensis
TCCTCTATGCTTGTCGGGCTGCCTTTGAAAAACCCATTTCAATCATTTGCTGATCTCATGTTTCAGCAGCCATCTGCCCAAACCCATTTTCAGTCCTGGGGACTGTGTGTATATGGGCGTGTTGTGTATAGGGGCACATAAGCAAATTGTGTGCGAGCAGCTGGATGCAGACGTGTGTGCAGCGTCGTTGGGCATATTTATGTATGTGCAGGTGTCACAAGTGGGCAGGACACCCTGCAGAGTGCCATTTGGCAACCAGGATTTCCTGCTTTGGCCAAGACACTGCAAAAGATCTGTTTTCTCTGCACCAATCCCCAAATAGCCGGTCTCCTCCCACCTCCCCGAGCTGGCATGTCCGCCTACCACTTTGAGAGCTCTATTTTGGGGCTGGCTGGAAATATAAGATGATGGGCACCTTGGAGAGGCGTGTTTACTAACAGAAAACTAAAGCTGGTTAATATTTCTCCGGTGCTTGATTTTTGGGGTGAAGACGCAACTTTTCCTCCAAAGTTTCAACTATGATGAAAAAACAGAACGACTGTTCCTGAGTTTCTCCTCATTTTCTCGCTGAAATTTTCACAAGACACTTCAGCGACAGGCTGAATAATGAACAGGTTTCAATGATACAGTAAAACGCACTGGCTGAGTGTGGCTGAGTAGCTGATGCTGCTCCTTAAGGACAGGCAGAGTACATAACGAACCTACTACTGCTGCCTGCCAGTGGAGATCTTCTGTGGCAGAAGGTTTCTTATCCTCTCTTATCACACTAATTAGTAGCCAAGACCCTTGAAGTGTCTGCTCCACTCATCTTACTTGTTGAGTCCTTCCTCATGCTTCACATGAGGTGCAGACACATTGCACATTTACACTGGAGTTGTTTACCCCATAATTTACTCCCCAGTAAATTTTAGACTCTATGGAAAGGGGCAGATCCATGGCCAGCTCTCATAAACCAGCTGCTTGTAGTAGATGCTATTTCAGAGCCTGGCCAGGAGGTGGGACTAGAGCTGATGTGCACTGAATGAGTGTGTCATAAACAGTAGAGGCCATACCATGCCATTAATTTTCACACATCGATTCTGTGTGGATGACTGCACCCAGATGACTAGCAAAATGTATCTTATCTGCAAGGATCCTGGTGATTCCAGGGTTGAAGAAATTCAAGGAATTTGCTTCTGACCAAAAAATTCATGAGGCCCTTCAAGAATTACATCATAGGTACCTCTGGAGTGAATTTGAGCTTGGTAGTAGACCCAGGACACATACATGGAGTGATCTTCTCTACTGGAGGTTTACTGCTGGCTTCCTCAGAAGTACCTTTGCCTTGGAGAATAGCATCTTTCTACAATAAACACTGTACGTTGTGTCCACACAATGCCTCCAGAGTACACTGAGAACACACTGGAGCAAACTTGCCCTGTGTCCACACCCGCAGTCCTGCAGTGGCCTTGACTGCTCTGCAGCAAATGGATGTGACTTGATTATCCCCAACATCTCAACCAGGGTTTGCTTCCCTGGGCCCATCAGGGGTTTTGATCCCACTATTCCGTGGCTGCTTCAGGAGAGCGGGACTGCGGAGTCCTTGGACTCACCCTGCAGCGCAGTCAGTCACTCAGTGTCACAGTCATCCTGCGTCACCAAAGATCAGGTGCCCTGATTCATTTGAGCAGTGACTCTGATCAGCTTTCAGCCCCAGACAATGAAACCGCTCCACATTGATCTGAGAACGAAACTGCGGCAGTGCTGGAATCAGGCCGTGATGTTTAAATATCATTACGAACTTAGCAATACATTCAATATCATTACAAACCCAGCAGTGCAGCTTTCAGCCAACCCTGCTTGCAAATGGCTTTATTCCATCTGAGTGGGAAATAGATAGTTTCTCCCAATGCCTTGGAGAAAGGTTTTATCTTTAATTGATGCTTGGCCATCAGCCACAAAAAGCATTGATCATTCTGTATTTTATACTGCTTTCTTTTCAGTCTCATGGAAGGCTGTTCTCACAGGAAGATTCCCATGGGCTGAAACCCTCTCATTCTTGTTCTGGTCACCATTGTATTTGCCCGTAAGTCATTAACCAGACTCTTTGTCCCCAGTGTGTGTTTTCTCTGCCATGATTTCCACCAGATATTTCCTGTGAGCTTAACTGGAGACCCATCAAACACATGGCAACAGTGATCAGACAATGAGCAATGAACAAGTAGGGTTCCCTCACGCCTTGTAGTTGCATTGGTTTTGCTGCTGAACTCCATCTTTAAGCTGCAGAATTATGCTGAAAGACTCCCTAAACTATCCTATAAAAGTAGTACAGGCCACATCTACGGCTGGTGCAAATCCACCGGGATCCTTTGCCTTCAGTGAATCTTCACCAGTTAACAACCACCTTTATGACTGCACAAAAGCCGATCGAAAGTGTCAGCTCACTCCACCCCAAACTAGCGCTGTCCTCTTCCTGCAGGCACAGCTCAGAGCATGAACAACCCCATGCCCCTGAAAAGATGTCTTTTAAAGGCCATGTTGCTAGCCGTTTCATGGCTGGGCAGTTGAGAAGCCGCATCCAGTGCTTATTGCACAATCCAGTTGCAATCACGTGGGGAAATTCCTGTCGAATATGTCCAAACTGTAAATGTTTCAGTGAAGCTGTTCCCAGCCTGCCTCACCAAAAGTTCTGAGGAGCCCAAAGGCCCCAATCCTGAGACCCTGGCCTCAGAGTCCAGGGGACTTTGGCACAAAATTTAGATCCTACAGCAGACTTAAGACCCATGAAGGCCCTTATTTATATGGGCCCCTGACAGCCACTGTTTGGAGCAGTGGGCTTGGCAGGTAACCAGATACAAGGCACTGTGTTTTGCACAAAGGAGAAGCAGAGACAGGATCAGGTACAAGAGCTGCATTTCAGCTCTCAGGTCTCTTTATTAGGACTCTAGTACTGCTTGACAGGTAGACGCATGCGCACAGGACATAATGGGGTTGGTATTGCCTTGGTCACAGAGAAATGTAACAGCATTAAAAAGAAACTGGCCAGTCTAGGCCAGTGGGTCCACCCCATCTCTGCTATTGCACTCATCCATTAGCTATTCTAGTATTGCTTCTCCTTTCCGCACACCTCAGGAGCAGTTATCCAATGGCTTTAACCCTCCCAAAACAGTCCCATGAGCAGTCTCGTCCAGAAGAGGAATCTGTACAGTGGAGAAGGGTGTAGCAAACATCATGGAGTTTAAAAAAAATAGTCCACAGCTACTGTTTGGCGGATGAACACAGTTGGAGCACTGATGGAGCCTGCAGGCGAGTGTCTTTGATGAGCATCTGGTGCCCAGCGGTGGTCATCTGCGGTGGGATCCAGGCGCCGTCTAAGTTACTACAGCAGAATGACAGCAATCACGGTGGCCAACAGGGCAGTCAACAAGTTAAAAGGGGGGGTGGGGGGGTTGTTACTGGAACAGTACAGCACAGGTGTCCATAATGGCATTGGCAATGTGGGGGATCATGGTACACATCAGACAGACTATTGTACAACACATGCACAACAAGTTGGGTTACAGCACGGAGAGTGACTCCCCCCTCCCACCCCTCTGCCCTGTGTACATTTACAACAGGAAATAGTCTGAGCAAATCCCAGCTTCCATGAGAGTCACGGGGGGTTCAAGAGTCCTGCAAAAACAAGGATTTTCAGTCTTTCACAGCAAAAGAGCCTTGCCAGTGGCTTCAGGATAGGCAAACATGCCCTGCTAAAGTTTCTTTGCTCTCTCTGTCTCTCTGCCTGTCGTCACAGGACCAAAGCCTTATGAGAAGGTGACAACCTCAGCTTGGGGATAATTAGAAGAGAGGACATCTTTGCAGCTCTCTGTGTTTAAAGGATACAGGAATTAAACACACCATTGCACAGCTTTTCCTTTCCGCATTTCCGACTCACGGTTATTATTGTTGAAATGAATAAAGAGAGCAAGAGAATGAGAGCCGTGGGCTGGTGGATGCAGGCACTGAGAGGCTTCCAAGGGGAAAAGCAAGGACCGTTTGCTCAACTTTCTAAAGGCAGGAGAACATTGAAACCACCCAGACAAAATATGCGGTAGTTTGAGTTTGGACGAGTCAGAGAAAGACGAGGGATAAAGGAAATGCTGACACCACCCTGACTGACTATTCCTGGGGTTGAATATGGGACTGTTGTCCCCAGGGCTCTGTACAGTATCGCCACCCTTGTTGAGCACCATGGTAGGTCCAAGGAGTAAGCTACCAGTGAGCACTGAACTATTACCTTGGCTGAGACTCTAGTATGGAAATGGTTGAATACTGTGACCACGTGTTACAGTAAAAATACACTTGAGGAACCCTTCAGGATTGCATGAGGCAGAAAAGCTTCCCCCTTTGCAGACCCACAGCATCCTCTCCTTGACCATCACCCTTTGCAGACCCACAGCATCCTCTCCTTGGCCAAGGAAGCCTGAGGCTGGGTAGGTTACCACACCAGCAAAGAGCCTGCAGGGACCATGCCTTGTAGCTGTGCATCCTCTGGAGCTCATTCCATGTTTGTACTGACACCTCTCTGCTTCAGCTGAGCTAGGCTCAGATCCCAGATGCCCATGCATTCACATCAGTCTGAATGAAGCTTCTGGGGATGGTAAATACTAGCTGGCAATCCCTGGGGTCCATTACCCAGCAAGTTACATGCAGGGAAGCAACATGAGGCTTGAGGAGGGAACTGCTATTGATTGCAGTCAGGATATCCAACAAAGGCAGAAGATCCCCCAGGGAACAAAGGCTATTCAAGGACCGTGTATATATAATCCCAGTTAACACCCTGAACAAAATAACTAAGGATATTAGGTGACCATATAAGTCTTGTTCTTCCCAGCATGCGTGAGAAAACACAGCCCAATCAGCACCAATGGTGCAGTACATTTTGGAATCACCCCAGTCACCTCATTGCTATAAATTAGTATTATTATTATTTGGCCAGATGGCCAAAGGATGTGGGGATGTGCTTACTTTTAAGCATAGGGTCAGGGGGATATTAGGCCAGTGCAAAGCATGTAACTGGCAGGGGCCTGTGTTGATCAGGGATCACCACCCCACCCCGCCACCCACTGAATTAGCAGCTATGAAACTGCCTGATTTCATGGCTGCTGTTACTATGATTGTCTGGTAAAGAATAGGGAGGGGTCTGATATGAAATCTTTGCATAGGGCCTTCAAGAGGGAAACCCTGCCCTATAAAAGTGTAAGGGCCCTACTGAAGTCAAGAAGACCAAGCAGGTACTTGAGATTGAGCACATGAACAGGAATTTGCAAAGGCAGATGGGATGCCCAGGAAAAATACTGGATCCACAGGCCATGCCCTCTGTTTCCCAGCCATCTAGAGAAGCATTTTCTTTATCATAGTGGTGGGATACAACATTGCAGTCATTCACAGGATTCTCAGGAGTTGTTTGGGTTCAATAAAGAAGCCTTTGTACAAATTCTGAGTCTGGGTCTCAGGGTGGGGGGTGGGTTTGGGACATTTGGACCTGGCTTTTCACGTATGCAGCTCAAGGACATCGTATTGTTGGCTCAAAATAGGCACTTTATAGGAACCATGCTCCGAAGGAGACATGAATGAGATGTATGAATGTAAAGCAGGTTTAGAACTGCTGCCACGGAGCCACCCACTGACTTGGCTTTGGTGACAACTGCTTGAATGTGGCATTCCAGTGTGCTCAGATGAATAAGTATTCAGGACCTTTCCTGAGCTGCAGCTGTGTGCAATGTCACGAGCAGCCGCCAGGCATCCACCTTTCCCATACTAATCAGTGTCCATCTGATGACAATATTGCTTCCTCTGGGTTGCATGCTAGGAATGCGTGAGATGAAACACCCTTTGGTTATCACTGCCAGAAGAACAGCTGCAGTGGAAAACGGGGAGTGTAACCCCTGCTAACTCAGATCCCGCGCAGCAGAGCGGTCTCTGCTTGTGGAGAGGTGAAGGTAATGTTCAGCCAGTGGTGTCTCCATTTCCAATAGAGGCCTTTCAGAAAGGAAACATGTCCAATCCAGTCTAGCCTAGGACCCAGGACACCTGGGTTCAGCTCTCTGCTTCACCATAGACTCCCTGGGTGACCTTGGCAAGTCACTTTGACCTAGATCCTCAAAATTATTTAGGCAAAGGGAATCACTTGCCTAAAGCGGAGTTAGGTGCGTAATTTTTTGGAGTATGTTGGCCTTAATTCCTCTGTTTCCCATCTGGAAAAAAAATGGGGATAATACCAGCTTGGTGTTGGGAGATGCACGGATTGAATTTTATTAGTAGATGTAATTTTATTAGTAGACACTACAGTAATAGCAGTACCATAAATAGCTAGGTAGGGTCCCATGCAACTACCTGTCAAGGTGGGTATTCTTTAGATAGCAGCACTGTGAAGCTAATCCATCCACGGACATCCTAGGCTCGGTCTACTTGGTGCTGCACTACATTCACATCTACAGGCTTTCTGACTCGTAATGCATTTGCATGCTCTGTTACTCAAAGGCATCTATGTGGTATTGAGTAGATCCCCCGCTCCATCCCCCCTCTTACAACTGAACAGCTTTGGAGAGGATGGAAACTGCAGCTGGCTTTCTTGGGCCTCTTGGTGAAGCTGGTTTCTTTTTTAAGTTTCAGGTTGACCAATATTTCTGACATAAAAAAGATCGTTTTCAGTCTCCAAGACTGCGGGGGTGGGAACAGCTTGCAGATTAGCAGGGGCAGGCTGCCATGCATTTGGCTCTGTTGCATGTCCGCCCTGGGCTCAGCACATGGAAAACGAGGTGCCCAGAGGCAGGACAGAATGCTCTGGACCTGGGGTGACTGCATCATACATGGGAAGGTCAGTGCTAAAGCAGAGCCTCATCTCTGAGCACGGAGAATGGTCCAAGTGTCTGCTGAGCTTTTCTCCGCTGGCTGATGGAGGGATGAAGGGATCTCGGGACGGTTATGCTGAAAGGTACTAATGGCTGCTACCATGCGAGTCTTTAGTCTAAAGACTCACATTTACCCACTGACCTTGCTATAGTCAAGGGGTCTGAGACATAAGAGAGAGAGCAATTAAGATCCTTCACATGGCAGAGGATGCTACAGGCAATGGAAGGCTGCCCAAGGTGCTTCACAGGGCAGAACCAAGCTGTGTGAGTTGATGGGTTTCCCTGACTGCACATGCAGGCCCTTGGCTTTGTGCCTGTGTTAGGGTATGGAAAAACAATGACACTGCCATGAAATGGGAGAGAATGAGGATTTTGGGCAGAACTGCTCACACAGAGTAGGGCTCTGTCCACCCATTCTTATCCCATGGCAAAGGGAAACTAGCTCAAGGTAGCTTGGCCCTAAAGGAAGCGGGGTTAAATTGCCCAAGTACCTGGGAGCTGAGCCACATAGTCCAGTGACTAGAGTGCTGCCCTGGGACTGGAGAGTTCAGATTTATGACTGCTCTGTGCCTCAGTTTTTCCATCTGGAAAATGGGAGTGATGATACCAACCTCCTTTATAAAAAGCTTTGAGATCTACCAATACAAAGAGCCAAACAAGGGCAAGGTGGTGGTATTGTTATTGGAAAGCTGCCCTCTATTGTGAGCGCTTAAATCTGATATGATATGATACAAAAAATGATTCCCTTGCTTATAGGTACTTGATGACTATGCTCTGAAATGTCATTACATGCCCTGCTGGGAAGCAACAGGCCAGCTCAAATGTACCACGGTCAGGAGTGAGTTCTACTGGCTTCTCTGTGAAGGGAGATAAATGTCCCTGGGGAAGATCAGCTCTCGTGCACTATATATCTTCCCCCCTCTTTTTGCTGTTCCTCAGGACAAGATTCACTTGAGATGGCAGTTGTGGGAAATTAAAGCACATGGAAA
>NW_005843044.1:28150-38807 GCF_000455745.1 Alligator sinensis
GCCTGCTGTGTAACGTGTTCAATTCGGGCAGCACTGAAATGAAAGCAGGTTTGGGGGATGAGAAAAAGAGGAAAATCAGGAGGGTGACATTGCTCCTGAATCAGTCCTGGATGAGCCATCTGCAGTGACCAGACCCATGCCCCTCTACATCTAAAAGCATGCAGTGCTATTACTTGAGCTAAATCACCAGCCCCATGCACTTACAGACAGGGTCACTCATAAATCAACTTCCGTGGTCTGGCTGCTGGAAAGGGTACAAAGACAAGTTTAGCTGGCACAGTATACCCTGCTCTTCCCCCAGAAGTCACCTCCACTCGAACAGGAAGCTGGATCTTCAGCTGTATCACTTGAGCTATGCCATGCGCTGGAAGCAACGGTAGGCTTTATATCAGGAATGTCAAACCTGTTGGACCCCACAGGCTGCATCCAGCCCCCGGGGCTTCTCATGGGTTGGACAACTTGTGAACAGCGGTAGCATGAATCCCCTGTTTCAGCACAGCTCCATAATCCAGGAAGTTAACACTGCTGCCACTTGCTCCCCACCCTTTTCCCTTGCCCCATGGAAACTAAAAACCCCAATTTCAGTGGTGAATAAGGAGGGAGAGGAGGCAAACAGCATTAATTCCTTGGGTGCTGTAGCTATACTGAAACAGAGGGGGTCAACGTTGCTGCCACAGGAGCACCGGCAGCCACAGCAACAAGCCCTGAGGACTCAACCTGGCTCATGGAAGTGGACGGCTCAGTCTGTGAAAAGCCCTGTGGCCAAATAAGCCATGTGTGTGGGCCAGAGTTGCATGTGTTTCACACCTGTGTTTTATGCAGATTAGCTATTAGAAGGGGCAGAACACACTTAGCTAGCGAGTTACACATTGGTTATGGGTGACCGCGAGCGAATAAAACATTGTGGTTATTCCTGTAGCTCCTTGCTGCAGTGCGACTACGACAACTGCCCTCTTGGCCAATATACCAGGGGCTGTGGGGCACATTCATAACTAAAGCATGGGCTTTTACAGCAAAAAAGAGGCAAGCACCTGCAACGGGGAGTATAACTGCTCTTCTCCTTTGCAGAGGATGCGCAGAAGGGAATCCAAAGCGCCCACTCGCCACTGGGTTACACGATCTTGCGGTAAGGCGGTCTGCAGCCTGATTCTGGGTTATGTAAAAAAAAGCAAGCTCAAACTGCCTTCTTTACACTGTGCTCACTGGGCCTGTTCCCCCTGACACAGCAGGGGTGTCATGTCCAGTGGAAGACACCAATCTACAATCTTTAGCAATTTTCTTTGGAGGGCGGCGACTGTCTTACTACAGGTATCTGCAGTGCCTGGCACAGCTGGGCCCTGAGCAATCTGCTGCTGTAACAGAAGCACCCTGTTTGCAGTGCCCTGTCTGTAATACATCTTAATAACAAGCCATGATATAGGGATGAGTTGTGCAAGCTTACCACCCACACGCCCTGCCAACGCACCTCTATCCTGACCCGCCGTATGCCCTGCTATTCCAGTCCTGGACTCCCACAGACAGCGCTGCTGATGCTCCTCCCTCCTTGACCTGTAGCATCTCCTGCATTTTTAGCTCATTGCACCCACACAGCTATGCCACTGTTCTTCAGCCCAGATTTACAATTCCCACTGCCAGGCCTCATGGAGGACTGCCCACGCAATGCCCTGCTAAATCCAATCCCAGAGCTCTCTCGTGGTCAGCAAGGGAGAGGACTGCTTAGCTATGGGAGCTTTCTGGACAAACTTCATGCAAATCTAAGCATGCAGCTCTACCAGCTAGAGTGACAGGTTTAAAATTTCCTCCCAAACAGAAATTCCCACCTTTCAAAATGTGTTTTTATGCTACATATGGAGAAAACATTAACATCGGTTTTAAAAATCCCCATAAAACAGGTATTGAAAAAAATAATTTAAAAGTTTCATTTCGTATTTCAGCCTTGAATTTTATGTCATGACTTTTTTTCCATTTTAGACTGCTTTAATTGAATTCCTGTTATGTTAGTAGTATCTTCACATTATGCACAACTTCTACTGATATACTACTGTATGGCTTATTAGTTGGACTATTCTATTATTTTATTCTAAAATCATTAAGGACAGGTACTACTTAGTACTGATTAAATGCTATCATCTTCTTTGTTAGAGCAAAGTGTCTCCTGGTTTGGCTGTCATGAAATAGTCTGACAAGGCTCAACTTGACAGAATTATGCACTGCTACTGCCATACTAGAAAATAATGTAATAATGAGCAAAATACTAGAGAAGTAACATGAAATGAGAGAAAATTTTAAATTTTAAAATAACGATTTCCCCAAATTACATTTTTTTTTCATTCAAGTTCTTTTCTGTGGGAAACTGAGTTGAAATCAGTATAATTTCATGAAAAAAAATCCGATTCCATCAAAACCTTTCTGATGGGCTCTCAACCAGATGTCCCAAAGACAAAGCCTAGTGCCTTAATAACCCACATTGCTCTAGCTCTTTGTCACTGAATTAATTTATATTGACTGGCACTCCTGGTCACAGCAGAAACTTGAAGGCTGTGCCAGCATTGGGTTTCCCAACTGAAAGCCTCTCAGACAAGCAGCACAATAAAGACAGCTCTATTTAACAAGGCATGGGAGCAGGGAGTGGAGATTGGGTTCAAGCCCCAGTTTGGGCATTGCTGTACACTTTGCTTTCTGCACCAGTTGGGATCCCTTAAACTCTCTGTGCATCAGTTTCTCCTTTCTGCAAAATGAAATTCCCACCTGTGATAAGAAATCTGAGGGCTGCAGATGAAAAGTGATATGTATGCTGGAAAAAGCCCCACCGAATTCATCACTCCACAGATGGTAAGGCCAGAAGGGACCATGATGGCTATCTTGTTCGACAACCTGAAGAACACAGACCATAGCACTCAGTCAGTGATTCCTTCAGCCTGCCCATAATTTCTGGTGACCTTATTGTTTAGAAAGAGGCCCATTCTTGATTAAAGTGCTGCATGTGGATAGAAACAGTAGGGCTTTCCAAGAGATCCTTTCTATAGGTTTTGTCACCAGCTTACAGACTATTACAGCAGAGGGAAAGCAGCTTAGAACACAGTTAAAGGATCAATAGAAAAAGATCTCCATCTTTAAGTGAGTGATCTTTAAAGATCTTTAACTTTACTGCCTGGTGGCTAGGTAACTGACTCTGAGAAAGGACCCAGGGAGTATTAATGGATGGAACTGAGTCAGCATGGGGACCAGTGGCATCCCTCAGGGTTCAGTATTTGGACCAGTGCTTTTCAACATGTTCATCAATGATTTGGATTTGGGTGTTAAAAGACTATGTTCACGGACGACACCAAATTACGGGGGAGTGCAGTCGTGTTTGAGCACAGGCTGGGGATACAAGCTGACCTGGACAGGCTGGCAAGGTGGGTGGATCAAAACCTGATGATGTTTAACACGCAGAAATGTAAAGTGCTCCATCTGGGGAGAAATAATCCACAACACACTTACAGGCTCAGCGGTGCTACACCTGCCAGCACCACAACTAAATGAGACCTGGGGGGGGTCATGATAGACCACAGAATGAACATGAGCCACCAATGTGATGCCGTAGCTGGCAGAGTGAAGAAAACGCTGGCTTGCATTTACAGATGCATCTCAAGCAAGACTAAGGATGTCATCCTCCTGCTCCACTCAGCCTTGGTGAGACCGCAGCTGGAGTAGTGCATCCAGTTCAGGGCACTGCACTTCAGGAAGGACGTGGAGAAGCTCGAGAGAGTCCAAAGGAGGCCACACACATGATTAGAGGTCTGGAGAGCAGGTCATACAAAGAGAGGCTGAAAGACTTGGGACTGTTCAGTCTGGAGAAGAGAAGACTCAGAGGGGACTTGGTGGCAGCACATCAGGGCTTGGGGGAGCATCTGTTCACCGAAGCACCCCAGGGGAAGACAAGAAACTATGGACACAAGCTGCTTGAAGATCACTTCAGATTGGACATAAGGAGAAACTTCTTTATGATTCGAGTGCTGAGGGTCTGGAAGAAACTTCCTCCGGAGGTGGTACAATCACCTACCCTGGAGATCTTTAAAAAACAACTTAACACCCACCTTGCTGGGGCCATTTGACCCCAGCAGTCTTTCCTGCCTAAGTGCAGGGGTGCTGGACCAGATGAACTCATGAGGTCCCTTCCAGCCTCTAACATCCAAGAATCTATGACTCTTAATGCTGTAATAGGGCCCCCTGTGGTCCTCACTAGAAGGAAGGGAACAAAGGGAAAGCCCCAGCAGTGAAGGGCAGAAATGCTTCTTCCAGGGAAGGCTGAACCCAGAAACCAGACAGGACAGTCACACTGGATAAGAACCAAGCTGAGACCCAGGTGGTTGGAAGAAAGGCTGGTTTCATGAAACCTCATGAGAAGGACTGTAAAATGGGGCCTAAAGAAAGGCTGGTGCTGGGAGAGCCCAGCAGATACTGTGCAGAGATAATGGGCTGTGGAGGAAGACCTGAGAAGTTTGACAACAAACCCAAGGGATGTTATTAAGAAGCCATAGGCGGCTGCGTGGAAATGGATCCAGAGGCAGCATGGTCGAGAAAGGTGCTACGCCCCTGTGAGCAAGGCTCACCTTCCTCCAGTGCTCCACTCACTAAACTACCATAAAGCTGAGTCAGCTGGGGAAGCTGGGAGACAAACACCTGGTCTGTGCATGGACCATGAAGACTGCACCACACCTGAAAAAGGGAGCACTGGTGAACAGTCACAGATGCCCACTGGAGCCAAGGGGATCTAATAGTGACCTTAACATTAATGCTTCGTATGTGCTTTCATGAATCAAGGCCTCCCTGTCCTGGAGCCACGCGTTGTAGTCAGCTATCTTAGCTCCCTCACAAGGCTGTAATTCTTGCAGTATCTGAATACTAACAGTCTTTAATATTTTTATCCTAGCAACACCCTCATGGTGTAGGGCAGTACTATTATTCCCATTTTACAGAGAGAGAAATGAGGCACAGTGAGGCTAAGGGTCAGATGGTGAAAGTTATCTGGGCCCTTTACTCAATACCAAAATCCGTTAGAGTTGGGAATCTAAATACCTTGGAGGGTCTGGACCTGAGTGACTTGCCCAAGACCACCTTGGAAATCTGTGCTGGAACATAAACTTGAACCCAGCTCCCCTTAGGCCTGTGTTAGCAAACCAGTGATAGTTTCTGACAAGTGGTCTGCAATTTTCATCATGTCCCCCCGTCTCTTCCTTTCAATTAAAAATGTGATTATATGAGTCCATAGTGATCTATAAGACCTTTGAGTATGGACAGTGGTCTGCTTGTCCAAAATATTTGGGACTTGCTCCCCTAAGCAATTTATTCACCTGCAAAAGAGCTATGTCTACTTGTCTGGGTCTACCGCAGGGGTGGACAAAATGCGGCCCGTGGGCCAGATGCCATTCTATCCAGACTGCGGGGCCCCTAAAAAATTTAGAAAATTAATATTTATCTGCCTCGGGCTGCCTGTCATGCGGCCCTCGATGTCTTGCCAAAACTCAGTAAGCGGCCCTCCACACAAAATAATTGCCCGCCCCGGTCTAATGTGTTTCTAAGAAAAAACTGAAGGACATCACCAGAGCCTATAAGGCACTTTGTGACCCTCATGAGTCCCCATGCTGGGCAGATGCAGCTGGGACTGCATATGGAGGGTGTTGCTCTGGAGAGGGTCTCTGACCAGTACCTTGGAAATAAAACTGATCTCAGAGCAAGCTGACATGGGAGTGAAGTTAATGATTTAAATGCCCAGCCAAAACGGGTGGGGAGATCCTCTATCTAAACATGGCTAAGAGGGACAGTAACTTGTGACACCAGGGGTATAAAGTGTCCAGACGTCTGAAAGGATGCTAGCATTTGTTCTGGGTAGCAATATTAATTCTTTTCTGAATAGCAAAAGGACCAACCTTGTATCAGGAAAGTTCTTCCTGGCAAAGCAAAAAGCTGCTGTTCGGAGTATCACATATCACCAGTGAACACAATCCACGGCCCTTTTGTGGATAAATACTTTCCATTGTTCTTCAGTGCAGCAAAGAACATACCAATCAGCTCTCTTAATGTATAGGGGCACTGCTAGGCTTTTAACTCCCACAGCTTCCTTTAACTCCAAAGCCATTTTTGCATCTAAGACCTGACGTCAAGATCCCCTAGGGACTTAGCTTTGAAAACAACTTCCACTGTCTCCAAGACATTTACAGAACTAAAAAGAAATTACAACAAAAAACTTTGCTTAAGACACCACAGGTGAGCAAAGACAAACAGCCTCTGGAGAACTGTTGTCATCCTTTCCAGTGTGGCAATGACTTGGTTGGGACCTCACTGTGCGAGGCCCTGTCCACACTTGACACAGTCCCTGCCCCAGTCCAAATAGGCAAAGTAGAATTATTAATATTAATTATTTTGATTTGTTTGATTAATTGTTATTGATTGTTTTGCAGATGGGAAAGTGAGGCCAGTCTTCTACTTAAACTTGGCCTAACTTTAGCAATTTGCTGCTCTAGCACAGTGATCCTAATATGCTGCTTTCATAGCATGGGATCCTCTATGTCATACCTCTTCTACTCTGTGAGGGCCAGATCCTCACCCAGGAAAGGCAGGGATGAAGTTAAAAGGGTGTTTTGGCTTGTGTGAGTAGGAACAAATCATCTTTCCCGTGGTTGATATGCATTGAATGCTTTGGCAACTGCCCGCTGGAACTCAAGGGACTCTCCTATGGGGGCTGGACTAGGAAGGGGAATCCTTCCCCTGGAGAACTAAAGGAATCTCATGGCTTTCCAAGCTTCCAGCTCCCCCTAAGTGCCGGAGAGGAATCTCCCAGATCCTAGGACATAGGAAGGACACTTGCTCCAAGGCCAGTGATGTTGCAAGAAGCACTCGAGCAAGCCCAGAGCTTCTAGTCCGTGGCTGGATCCAGTCCTTGGAACAAGGAAGTAGACGTCCTAGAACCCATCATTGACAGTAACTCTCTAACCAGATGTCACACAATCTCAGTGAGAGTCTGAAAGTGCATGATGTTATAGGATACAGCCATTTCCTTGTGCCCTCCCCCACGCAGCTCAGCGGTGTGTCCCCCCCTGACCTGAAAGACCCGACGTTCACAGCACACGCTTCCCGTGACTAGAGGGGGTGCTAATCTCTCTTAGATGCAACTTCTGCTTTCTCTGAGAAGCATTTTCCTCATTTCTGCTACCAGGACATGTGCATAGTTTTGATTGGGCAGGCCCCACACACTTCCTGGTGTGGTTTAGGTATGTGTGGCAGATACCATGTTCCCAGTGGGGACTGAATGCTGGTGTTTGCCCCAGGCCCCAGCCACTTGAGCTAAAGGAACAGCTCTCCCTGTCAGCAGCCTCCTACCCTCCTATGCAATCCATCCACTGAAGTGGGGTCATAAACCCTAGCCCATCACGTGGTCCCGCAGTAGAGACTCACCACTTGCCACCAAAAGGGAGAAAAAGGAAATGCCTTCTCTTCCTTCCAAGAAGCCTTTTTCCCTTGCTCTGCTGAATATCATTACCCCGGTTTCCAGCCCTGAGAATCTAACTTTAATCTTTCAGACATGCTGCTTTGAAGGTTTTGCTGCCTAGATCTGGGACATGACAACTCACGGACCCATTTTTCTCTTCCCTTTTATTTTACTTTAGCAACTCTGACAACTTCTAGCACTGAAGGAATTAACGTACCCAGAGCAACAATCAGCCTCCTCCTTTCTGCTGTCGCTAAATTGTGTACTTTGGGCAAACTCAGTTTTACATTCCCTTATATGTCTTGCACCAGTGCTGCTAATTTAGATCAGCCACGTTCCTTTGGGACACTGCTGACTTGAAGCGATCTACAAATTGTTTTGCACTTGGATTACAATGCCAAGGAACTTATAATGATAAGGAAGCTGAACTTTTTGGAAAATCTGGAGCTGATGGTGGATACTGAACACTTAAAAATCAGGTCCAAAGCTCTAACTGCAAATCCTGGTTTAGCATGGTGTCCCTGTCAGCAATGTGGGAATGGGTCCATGCAATTAGGCATAAATCAAAAGCTCCAGGGCTTTGGAAAGGTTCAGCTCTGCATCTAAACTTCACATCTGACTTATTCCAAATCGAAACACTGCATCTGTATGTCTATGGCCTCAATGATTGTGCTGGTGGTGGTGGCAGTGGCAGCTGCTGTGCTTGCCATGCAGCAGCCGCTATCTTTTGTCTCCCTCCCAACTCAGCACCTGGGGGCTGGTGCCCAGATTGTCCCCTGCCTCCTTAACTACACAGAACAGCCTGCAAGCGAAGGGCTGTGTATTTGTAATCTGTGTTGTGAGGGTTAGACAATAAGCGCAGTGCATGTATTTCATTCTGCACCATGCGAGTTCCCATCAGATTGACACATTCTTCAGAGGCTCTAGATCAGGGCCTCTCAGAGTCTGTCATTGAGCTTATTTGATGGCAGTTCCCATTCATCTCACTCAGACTCTGATTTCCATACCCCTCTGACCCCTGTCATTCCTCCAGGCATAAAGTAAGACTTCAGTTTGAGGAGGGCAGGACTACCTGTTAGACTCCAAGCCAGGGCTCATGGCTGGCTGTGTTATTGCCAACACAGTTCATGGATAAAGTTTACTTTGGCCCCCTCAGGCAGGTAAAACATGAATTAGACCTCAAAGAGGAGCTGTCTGAGAATGCAGGGGTCATTTTACAGACAGAGAGATAATTTTATGGGTTGGGCACGGGGCTGGGACTTGGCAAATGTGGCTTCTGTCCTCTCTTCTCCCATGCCTTGCCTGTAAGCCCACAGACAGAGCACTTCAAATTCTCCTGCCTTAGTTCCTCACCAATAAACCAGGCTGCTTCTATTTTTTGCTCTGTTTAGATTAGCCCTTTAGAGAGGGGACTCACTCATGCTCTGTAACCTGCCTAAGCCAGCAAAAGCCTGATCTCCTTTAAGATCTTCAGGGGCTGTTGTAAAACCCAGGCCTGGGCTGCAATTAAAAACTATAAGACAAGCCAAGTAAAGGCTCATGATAGCAAAGCCAAGAGATGGCTAAGTGGCCCAGGGACTTTGAGACTGAAAGCTGCTGGAAACGGTGCTGGAACTTACTGGAGAAGGAGGGCTTGAGGCTCCTATCCCAAAAGGGACTCTTCCCAGGAGCTGGGAAGAACATCTCCTGAGACAGCAGAGGGATTTCAATCACTCCTAGCTGAGAAGTAGCGAACAAAGGAAAGCAGGTGCATGCGGAAATCTGGACCACAGCAGGTTCCTAAAGTGCAGCCCATGAGCTGAGCACCTTTGATGAAGCCTGCCACCCAGGATAACCCTTTGGAATTGGCTCTCCAGGGCCAAAACATTGGTGGTCTCAGATTCTTGGTAGCTCCTCAAAATCTAAGACCAGAACTATGCATTTGTGTGGCCACTCTTAGCTTCAAGGGAGAGCAGCGCATTGGGTGTATGGCAAAGGAAGAACTTCTTAGATGCAAGCAATATTTCACCTATTCATGAGCAATCTCCTAAGGCTCCCATTGCTGAGGCAGTCCCTACACACAGGATCATGTCATAACAGTGGTTCGATTTAGTATGGGAGTCTGGTTATTTTGAACGTCAGCTTCCTTGGGGATCAGAGTCAGATGGAAAAAA
Organism: Alligator sinensis; assembly: GCF_000455745.1. NCBI lineage: Eukaryota > Metazoa > Chordata > Crocodylia > Alligatoridae > Alligator > Alligator sinensis. The sequence goes on from NW_005843044.1 coordinate 37,775, forward strand.
TCCCTTGATCATGTCCGTACCAGTGATTTGCAGCCAGGGTGCCATGGCACACTGGGGTGCCTTCAAATCCTTGCAAAGGTGCGGTGGAGTGCCACACACAACATGAGCACGGTTAGATGTGCAAACATGATTCACAAGATAAACCCAGAGATTTCAAAGAAAAATCCACAGTGTTAAAAACATTCTGCCCTGCTGTGGTCTGTCTGAGTTTTGCAGCAGAAAAATTGCTCTAATATAGGTCTGTAGCCAAAAAAAACCAAGTGAAAGCTAAGAGCTGGTATGGTCCAAGAAGTGCCTTAAGTCTAACAATGTTGAAAACAACTGCTCTACATATTTTAAGTTACCTACAGGATTTGGACATCCTCATCTGAATCCATTGAATAGGCTGTGAGAATCCCAGCCCCTGGGATGGCTCTGAAAGCCTCAGTTCAGAGGGACTTTGCTCCGGAGTTACTCTTGCTTTCACAGGTTGTTATTACTCTTAAACTAGTTGAGTTTCATGTTATGGTTAGAAACTGGGCCCGGGTCTAACTTGGCAGCCTTCATTGTCTGTCTCTGACAAGGCATAAAGGGGTTCTAGGTCTAGCCTAGCGTGTTCGCTGAAGATCCGTGGTAGCTGTGTGTCCAGAGTAAACCGATCAGAAGTTGTACTTCTATTTAGTATTCTGGAAGTGCCTGTCTCTTCCTGCCTTAAGCTGCTGTTAACATTAAATTGTGCCTGTTAAACAGCTGCTGAGCTCTGCTGTCGACGAGGCTGCACATCAGCAGGAGACGAAAACAACCCTGTATAAATGGCTTGAGAAAAAGCGATCCATCCAAAAGGAGCCCACACGGACACTGCAAGCAGCTGACTGCCCCATAAAGGCATCAGGAGGTAGCATGATAAATCAGTATATTAAGGCTGGGTAGAGAACGTCTTCTTTGTTAGGACTGCATCCCCTGTGCTGGCTGACTGTCCAGTGCCTTAAAGGCACTGGCACTGATGGTGGGTTTTATTATTTTATTTTGGGTTGCGGCGGGGGGTGGGGGTGGG
>NW_005843044.1:38838-64634 GCF_000455745.1 Alligator sinensis
CTAGCAAAGGCTGTTTCTGAGCAGAACAATTATTTTCTTGCTCAGCTGATCTCTAGGTCTTTCTATTTTCTCAGAAATAGAGCAGAGCTGCTACTAACAATACTCTGCCTGGCTCTTTTCTAAGGATCTCCAAGTGCTTTATAGGCATTAAAGAGCCACAACATCCATGTGAGATACAGAAGTATCATGCTCCCTAGTTTACAGAGAGGAAAATAGATGCACCAAATGGTGAAGCAACTTGCCCACTGAAGGTGGTGATAACGATGGCATTTAATACCACTGGGAACAAAGAGGCATTTTTGCTTCCAGTGCCCCCTGAGCTGACACACCAGTAACCTGGAGATCTGGGGAGGATTTGGAGCACCTATTGTTGAAGACCACAAAGGTGCTTTGAGCTCTCTCTCTTTTGGATCAGTTAAAGGACGAATATATATGGAGTGGTGATGGAAGATGGCTTTACTGAAGGCATCAACTCATTCATTATCTTAACTTGAAAGACCTTGCCAAGATAGTCCCTGCCCCAAAGAGTTTGCAATTTAAAGACAGACGGAGGTGAAAATGACTTGCATTAGGACAGGAGCAGACCAGTGGCTAAGCTGAATCTAGACCACAACTACATTGCACACCCCCTCCTCGCTATTCCTGCACTCAACCTTGCTATCACTTGCCTTGTACTGTAGACTATACCCCTTTGCTGCCTCTCACATGCTGAGGTTGAACCCCTAGCAGTGTGCAGGGGATGTGCTCTGTGCTCAGCCTCCTGAAAGCTCAGATCAAGTGTAATATGTATGTCTGTGCATGGTGTTTTAGCATGGAGTGAAGATGTGTATGGAGACTCTGCCTCATAGTACATGCATGGATAAGGTGTATGCTGTGTATAGTAACAGTTTGTGTGCTAATATGTGTAACGTATGCCTGACAATACATATGATGGGTATATGCAGCTGTATGTCCAGTGGATGTCTGTGGGTTTGTATTTAGTGAAGATCAATACCCTGAATACATAATCTCTAGTAGTGCTGAACATTTCTAGCTCAGCCCCAGATGGGGGTGAACCTAACTTACTGTATGCATCAGAGTTTCAGTAACATTCACTTGGTATTGATCTCTACACGTGAAACTGGAGTAATTACTTTGGATATATAACCCACCTCTGCTAGAGTTTCCTCTTCGAATTTTGTAGGAATATTCTTATCCCAACTGATCCCCCTGGGATCCTTTTGGTTTCCAGGCTTCAGTTGCAGGGCAACTTGCACCCAATTAAGGATGAGTGACCAATCTCTTGCTCCTCCCAGGCAGCTCAGATGACTGGCAATAGGCAAGGGAGGTCTTGTATTCCTAAAGCACAGGGTCATCTCCAGCTTGGGCTGGTAGTGTGCACAGAAATCCTGATCATCTGGGGCTGTACCCCGACTTGTGTGAAATGGTGAGCCTGTGGGATCATTCCAGTCCAACCTACAGGTGTCCTTGTCACTCCTTCCCCTGCACAAACGTCTCCTGGAAAAGGGGTGGGGGAAGGAAATGCAGCAGATTCCTATACAGTTCAATGCTTTCTTTCCACTAAGATTCCAGTATCTTACTCTCTAATGCTGGTTTCTGTTGTTTCAGAAGTAGGAGCATTGGCATATTAGTCATGCTTTATACCAAGTTGCATAATGCCAATTCTAAAAATTGCAGAGCACAGCTACATGTCAGGTTTAATACGCATTAGAGGAAACATGAGACGCTTTGCTGGTAAGAAGTGTCATGGTCCATGGAGGGTTTTCTGCGCCAGGCAGAGCAACAGGCTTTAGGGTTTGCTGGAATCGGTTTCCTGCCCTAACTGATTAGCGGCCTGGAAGGAAAAGAACAGAATCTGTCTGGACCTGGAGAGGCATCCAGCATAGGGTCAAGTCACTGCCCTTGAGCTCCTCAAACCCAAGGTCCTGCTTCGAGGAGATCCAGGGACCTCTCTCCCTGGCTGCTCCACACGCTTGCCATGTGACCTTGAGCAAAACCTTTGATCCAAAGATTTTAAGGCAAGGCCAATGAACTGCAGCCACTGACCCTTGCAGTAACCCCACAACTGGTGGTTAGGTCAAAATAGCTGGTAGGAAGAGACATCTTATTCCACGTGAAGATATCAGGTGATGGAAAATCCACTGCAGAACCCTGTTCTAAGTCATCCAACAGCTCTACTGAGGCCCCTTTTGTCCTCCTTGCCTCAGTTTCCCTATCTGCAATGCCTGACCTGTTTGCTAGAAGGACCTGCGAGGCTAAGATCATTAATGTGACAAGCTTGGCTCTCCAAGGATAACTAACAATAGAGAAGGGCAGGGGTATTATTACTGCTATGAGCTGTTGCTTTTTCTCTTTTCCCTCCACTAAATCAGTTGCACTTAACTTGTTTGTTCTGTGACTCACAAACCTGTTGAATTACCAGAATTGTTAGGTAAATGAATACGCTTAATTATAGAAATTAGATGAGTGCACAGTTATAGAATCAATACATGACAAACATGTTTGATGTAAATGGCAGATGAGTCACTGGCATGGCACAGAGTTCATGGCACTGATAGCTGAAACCAATGAATAATGCAGGGCTTTTCTGCACACCCCCCCCCCCCCCCCCACATTTGGAAGCAGGAAAGGGTTAAAAAAAATTGTTCCTTGTCAGAAGTGTTTATTCGGCACTTCGAAGCCCTGACATAAATCTGTCAGTGACCTGAAGCCTATAAGAAGGAGCTGAGCACTTCACAGAGCTGGCAGCACAAATCTCAGCTTTCTTTTCTTCTGCTTCTTTTCTTAATGATCTGCCGACAAGCTAGGGAGGGGGAAGGCTTGAGGGGGGGGAGCCCAGACTTGTCTAGTCTCTGCCTTGTGCTAACTAGGGCTCCTTAAAAAAAAACCCAACAAGTTTTCTTTCTCCTGAAATAAAAAGGGAGTGTTTTCTCTTTGCTCCTGTGATCTTGTTAAACTCGCTGGGGAAAATCAGGCCAGCCACTTAACACTTTGCTTTCACACACAGATCACAAAGCACTTTACTGAGGAAGGTCGCTAGCCCTGTTCCTTTTCTATGGATGGGGAAATGAGGCAAAAGGCAGAGCAATGAGCTGCCTGAGTGTACTACCCAGCTGCATAACACAGCTAAGAATAGAAAGCCCCTCTCTTCGCTTCCAGGCCAATCCCCCTTGGACTGAAACGTGTTAAAAAATACGGCAGCCCTTAAGAGCTGGATTGTGTCACTTTAACTGAAGCTGAGCATCCTCTTACCGCTCAAATAGTCCCCTTGGAGCAGTATCCCATGCTGTGATTTGCTAGTGATGCAGGCAATTGGATTGCCTCCTGCAACACACCCAGCGCTTTTCTTAAGACCAATAAAGGGACAAATTCTCACCCACAGCTGATCTGACCTCCCTCAGGCTGACTGGCCCCTTATTCCACCAATATGCTTCTGAAGTCGGTAGGTCTTCTGTAAAGTGTGTGCAAGGGATCAGAATATGGCCCTGTTATGGCTGACCCGGAGCAACTGTTAAGCAATAAGCAACTGCAAGCAGGTGTACTCTTGGAGACGCAATGCCCTTGTGGTACGTGGCCCTGTGGCTGGCTGGAAAACAGCCATCTCACTTCAATTAAAACAGTTTTCTTTGGCTTTGGTGATGAATGAAAATGAAACCGATCCCAAATTTTCATGCAAAGTCACTCAAGAAATGAAGTACAAAGGAGGTAAAAGTGATTTATTTTAGCTTTTCTAACCCTGCTGCAGCTGCAGTCATTTGATGCCAGCAGTCTTTCCTGCTCAAGTGCAGGGGCGCTGGACTTGATCTGTAAGGTCCTTTCCAGCCCCTACCAACTATGAAACTATGAAAGCCAGCGGTCTCTCTCCCCACAACAGCTACTTGCTTGGTGCTCAAGGCACTCCCTGTAGATGCAAAAAACTCAAGTTCAGCTTCCTCCTCTACTTCGTTCAGAGGAGGGCTTGGACTGGGTTCTCCTTATACCCAATCTGAGTGACCACACTTGCTGAGCTGGAGGCTATTCTGGGGCAAAGGTGCTCTCTCTCTTGCTTTGATCAGGAATCCCACCCTGGGCCTGTGATATCTTCCTGGGGATAAATCCATCAACACTAAACCATCTCAGTTAAAAGTGCCAGTTTCCCTGAATTGGCATTTTCCAGTGGAAAATGTTTCATCAAGGAACTTGCAAACCAGCAAGCAGAAAGGGGCTGCTTCTATGAAGACATACACTTCCACCTTACAACCAACAACCCTAAACCACCTTCATACTTGGGACTCTTCTGACCTCCTCCTTCCACAGTACTAGTCTCCTTCCCCTACACTTTCTAATGACACACTCTTCTTACCAAAACCTCCTGCCCGCTATGCTCCATATGTATTCCATTGGTCTGACTTTGCCCAAAACCCTGCAATGAACCGTAAGATCTTTTTTTCACTTGGATGATGTCCCTGGTGTCGAAAAGGAGACATAGACAGAGAGATGAAGACTAGCTGAGTCAGACAGCTGCAATCACCAGAATAGGGGGGAATGGGAATTTATTCAACCATGCCCTCCATAAAGTCATGATAACTGAAAAAACCGAGAAGATTTTGAGTAAGATCCTGGCCCAGAGATGTGTATATACACTAGGGCTGTGCGAAACGGCACCGTTCCATTTTGACTTGGGTTTCGAGGTTTCGACGGAACAACATTTTGTTTCGAATTTCATTTCAATTTGAAACAGCTGTTCCGTTTTGCTTCGTTAGCTATAACGGGGACATTTTGCCCATTAGCTATAATGGGGAAGCTTAAAAAAGCCTTTCTCATCTGACAGGCAGATTGGGGCTGCGGGCCCCTGATCTGCCTGCCAGATGAGGGAGGGAAGTCGGTGCTGCCGCCTGGGACTGGGGAAGGGAACTGAACCCGATCGCTCAGTTCCCCGCCCCAGAGCTAGATCAGGCTGGGGATGGGAACTCAGCCCAGCTGGGATGAGTTCCCATCCCTGTGCTAAGATCGGGCTGAGGAGGGGAACTGAGCGATCAGGCTCAGTTCCTCTCCCCAGCCCGATTGCAGCACTTGGGAGGGGAACTTAGCCCAGGCTTAGTTCCCTTCCCCTGCGCTGTGATCGGCTTTTCTCGGGCGGCAGGAGACGGAGAGCCAGGGCTGCACTCCGGATGCTGCTGGGAGCAGAGCCGTGGTTCTCCCATGTCTCCCACCACCTCGCTGCTGGCTGCTTCGAAGCTCAAAACGTTTCGAAACTTTCAAAACTCTTCGACTAGTCTCATTTTGTTTCAAGGCTGTTTCAAAGCCCTTCGTTTCGATTTGATTTTGCTGTTTTGAGCTCAAAAGGAGTCAAAACAGTGTCGAATCAAAACAGCCAGTGAAATTTTGCACAGCCCTAATATACACTGGGTTGCAGACAGGAGTGATCACTGCCCAGAGACCTTAATGTGGGCAGTAAAATAGATGGCCAACACTGGAAAAGGCATTCAAAGAGAGAAGATCAGATCCCACTTCTGACTGTTGGGGATGTTCTCCGAATTTGACTCTCCTCTCCTGGGAATCACTGGTCAAATATTACTGCAATTGGGGGTGTCTCAGAGGATATGAAGAGATGGAGTGTGATTTGAGTAGAGAGAGATCAGGGTAGATCTTGCTATACCAGCTGTGTTGTTCAGATCCCTGGATTTCTCATGGACTTTGTAAGAAAACTGGATGGAGGTGAGGTGAGAGGCAACTACGCCTAGGAGAGTCAGGAGTCATGAAACTGAGACCTACAGAAACCTTCTAGCTGAGCATCATCAAGGTTTTACACCATCCTGGATATGGATGCCTGGAGATCACAGTTCACATCTACCTAGCAATATTTAGCTCTGAAAACAAGTCCATGTGCATGCATGACACTCCAGATAATAATGATAATCACTTCAGGAAAGTCTTTTCCCTGCTGGAAAGAGAGCAGTGGAAGAAACTTCAAGTAAAAAGCAAGCAAATTCTAAAGACAGCTTTGCTTCAACCATGTTCCCTAACCTTTTGTCTGGATTTCTGCAGATGGCCTTTCTACCACAGCATGAACGTGAAAGCTCTTTTTGAAGTCAAGCATTCACTAACAAAAAATGTAGAGTGGAATATATTCAGTTGTAAATATGAGTTGCTTTGGTTATACACACACATCATCCAGTCGAAACATGGACAAAATGCTACGTGATTCATGCAAGCAACCAACATTTTCCTGATTCTTTGGAATCTGAATAATGAATTGTTTTACTCTTAGGGGGAATTATTTTTTGTCTTACAAATTACTCAGCATAACAAATGAAGCTGGGGATTTTTTGTGGACTGCAAACAAACAGGGAAAGAAGGAAGCCCCATTCAACAAACAGATGATTTGCAATGAATTATTCCCTTAGCTCTAGTTTTAAAGCTGCTCAACTAGAACTGGCCTCTAGTGATAAACCTGCATGCATCAGGTAGAAACAGTCAAAAATGCCAAATGTTTCTATGGGAAATTTATAAAATGTCATCAAACCCTGACAATACATTCCTCATGAATGTTTCTTTTTCTTTTTTTTTCCAGTGAAACACCAAAATGTGATGTGGGGAAAAAAAATCAGGTTTTGACAACCAATTTTTTTGTATTGAAAACTGAAACATATTGATCAAGCTGAAACGTTTGTGTCAAAAAAATCTGTAGTTCTTTAGGGAAAAAGGTTACCGGGACAAGATTCATTCAAAGACACTTCCAGCTTCCACTAAAGCCTCATCTCTCCTAGGGAAAATTCAACACTGGTGCAGCAACCATAGCGGTAGCAATAGTGGAGGCTATAGCATGAGCCTGTCTACCCCGACATTAATGGTGAATTACAAGTCCAGGTTTGCTGTAGTAGAGACAATCCAAGATAAAGCAAGCTTCTCTGCTTAAAATAAATGCACTCTCATCCACGATAAGGCAAAAATGTCCCTTGCTAAAGTGCAGGACTTTGAATCACTCTGCATTCCCTTTCCAAAGACAATGTGTCATTTTCAAGAGGACTGCACTGGGGTGATCCCTTGAAAATAGAAATGCTTTTGCTGTTTCCTGGAGAGCTTCCAGGAAAAAAAAAAGGCATATGTGGGGGAAGGGAGTCGGCTCTTTGACAGCAAAAAAACAAACTGATAGATGGTCAGTTTGATGGTGCCAAGTGCGCCATATGAAAGCATCGCTGCCTCTAGCTGAGGGTTAATGGTGCATCTCTAGGTCCCATTTAGGCTCAAAGAAACTTATTCCCAGCTTACCTAAACCTGCTATGACTTCAATGGACTCCTGGTTTCCAGGGGAGGAGGTAAAAGCAGAATCAGGACTAGAGTAGAGAAAAGTGGCTTTTTTGTTGTTGAGTTTGCAATCTGAGTTTGCCAGGAGAGAGGTCCCTAAGGCAGGTTGAACTATTGCAGCAAGTCATTTATTCAACAGATATGGCCCTTTCTTTCATGACAAGTTGTCCGTGAACAGGTTGTAAATTTTATTGATTTAATCTTAAAATATTTGTGAAGGGGCCAACAATTTCAAAGATCAGGGGCTATGGGCAATCAGCTTCAGAAACATCACACAGCGCTTCAAACAAAAGCTACCTAAAATTAGCAGCTCTTTTTTGAAAATAGGGGCTGTAGACTTCTATCATGATGATTCAACTAACAGTTTTTATGAACAGATTGTAACCTGTGGATGGTCTGCTACTTCTCTATTTATTTCCAATGACTGATCACTTGGGTTACTGCAAAGAACCCCTTTCTCTTTGCAAATCTTTCTAAAAAAAATATTATTATTTATAGATTGCATCAAAAATGAACTCTATCTGGCAATATTCACGATGCTTATAAAATAATACATTTATAATTTTAGGGCTGTGTGTGACTATGAGATGATCACCTTTGGCCTTGTGCACAACGTATAAGTTAGATAATTTCACCCAGTGTTTCCTGTCCCAGCAATTTGTGGTTGGACACTGGAACAGATTTTTTAGAAAGGCATCCAGTCCTTATTTTAAGATACCTAAGTATTGTTATTTGAGACAGCAAGTATACACATGCTTAAAGTTTAGTACATGCTTAAGTTCTTTCCTAAATAGGGGCCCATAAAGCATGGAAAATCCATAGCAAACAGTTCTACTGATTAACCCACTCGATCAAAAATGCACAAACTAAGTCCAGTTTGAATTACACCTTGCTCACTTGGGGTGCCTATACACATGCTCCAGGGTAGGGGTGTGTTTTAATTAAGGTGGCTCTCAGGAGCCACTTTAATTAAAATGCCACACCATCTCATGTATTCAGCACCCCATGTTTCAAAATGGCTGCAGGGGCGCTTTAACTAAAGCCCCTTTGATGAGGTTTAGATAAAGTGCCCCCGCCACCATTTTGAAACACAGGACACTGAATAAATGCTGGAGCGTTGTAATTAGATTAATCGAGTCTGCTCTGATGCATCCTAATCAGAACATGGCAGAGCACGTGCATAGACAGACACCTTTGGTGTTTGTGAATAAAAGCCTATCAGGAGGCTTCATTTCCAAGGAGGTGCATGAAGACATCTCAACTCTTTTCACTCAACTCTAGAGAGTATCTTTGCTTTCTACTAAAGCCATTGAAGTCACCTGATCTCAAGCTACGGCTTGGACATAACGTAGAAGTAAAGCTGCAAAAGCATTGGAGGATTCTTTTATACTGATTGCCATCGGTGTTGTTAGTTAGTAAGAGTGGTTTCCCAGCAACCCATATAGGTGCTAACTGAGGTCACCCTAATTGGTTTAAAAATGGGTTTGTTGCCAAGGAGCTGTGTGGAGGCATTTTATAAACAGAGAGACTGGGGGCAGCATGCACCTCAGTGGTCTCTTCCCATGGGAATTAGCATCATAGCAACACAGAAGATCCACCTGCAAGTACTTATTGCATCCTGGTGTCCATGTATTGAACCGTGATGATGGATGCGTCATCACACAGACATGCACTTGTATTGGGCAACACAAGGATGGAGGGTTGCATTAGCTCATGCACTCAAGATCCCATTGGCCAGTTACGTCCATACATATATACTCATGCAAAAAATGCATATATAATCACTACACCCACATGGCAACCAATATTAACTCGTGCACGCAGATTGTACACATTTCAGGTAAACACGCAGAAATGTTTGCAGGCTTCTGATATGCTCCGTTAGCTCAAGCCTGCACGTTCGCCAACACGTGTAACGTTCTCATCCACACGAGCATCTGTATATACACACCAACACACCCACTCCTGCATTCCCCACACACACATTCACTCAGATGTACTAAGAGGAGAAAATTCTCTGCTGCTTGACTCACTGAGCTGAGGAAAAAAGGACAACAGAACTAAATTGGAGTCTCTTGTTAGATATCAGGGCAGAGCTCCAAACTGACAGCTCAGTGCTAGCCTCAAGGACCCAAGGAGACATGGTCTGCAGGGTCCATGACATTGCCAGACCCCCACAACCGACTGCCGTGCATCTGGAGTTAATTTTACCCAATACATAGTAGGGGTGTCAAAGGGTAGGGGGTTACATTCTACCCATAATCTAGTCACTGGAAAATGCCTGTGGATCCACTTGAAGAATTACAGTGTATCCTACCATACCACCCTCAATCTGATATTTGTGAATTCAGCAGAGGAGCCTGAGTCAGACTTTCAGGAAAAAGATAAACTTAATGATATTACAAACTAAAGGAGAGGGATATAATTGGGAGACAACTCTATTATATCACTGCTCAGAGCCCTTGCTTCTAACCACTTGCCCGTTCTCCCCAACTAACGTGGTTACTTAAGAAGCCTTACACCCAACGACCTGCCTGGAAGGACTTCTAGACTTCCCAAGAGGACAGTCCCTCCACAATTGCTGATTTGAATCAGCAATACACTCTCAGAGTACACAATAAGGTATGCGTGCATGCCAAAATTGATGTGCAGTCACAAGCATTGATGTGCAGGCACATATTTTGGGGGGAGAAGAGCAAGTCCCCAGTTCTGCAGATGAGATGGTTTCATACACCTCATCTATATGGGCAAGGAAGGCAGGTCATGCCATGAGACAAGCAAAGAGACCCTCCTTCTTGTTAGGGTGGGCTCAGTACAGATGAGCTTTGCACTGTAGAAAGGAGATTGCCGTGAAGGCTGGGAAGCTGGTTGCAGGGGTTCATGGGAAGAAGAACTATGTTCTCCTAGTTGTCTGAAATAAACCATACCGTGCCTGAATCATTTCTCCCTGTATCTGGACCAACACATGTCTAATGCCAGTATGTGCATTATACTTCCAAGCAGAACCCAATCTCCCCGATTTCCTCAGCTTGTAACAACACAAGTACCTGTCCCAGAAGCTGACAGATGGCTGTCAGTGAACTGGGCTGAGAACCAAAGCAATCTCAATCTGAAGCACTGCCAGCATGTCCAGTACCAGTACAGACAGCCTCAACAGGAGATTAATTCAGTCTGTTTTCCAAATAGCTGAGCTGCCATAGCTGATTGAGGGACTTTGCTCTGCACATATGATCATCCAAAGTCAGAAGGTCTTACTGACTTTGGATGCTTGTCATGATGGGGCATACAAAGCATCCTGCTAGGCATATCTAGCCCTGTCTTTCTCTGCTCCCACCTGAAGGACCCACTTTAAATAACAATGCATGAAACAAAGGCTGCAGTTAATAGGAACAGTCGCTAATCTCCAAGCTAAATGTATGTCATAAAGTATGATGAGAAACATCCATCTTGATCCCCTGAAGCTATGCCTTCACTGCAAGTGTAAGCCATGTTGTGACCTGGGTTTAGTTTTCCACTATCCCATCACCCACCAGCAATGCCTCTGACCTGGGTATGGAGGAGCTTTAAGTGAGTCTAGTTTATTGATCTTTGGATATGGGGCAGAGCCCCAGTTCTGCTTGAACTCATACTGAAACCTGCTTGCTTTGCAGTGAGGGTGCAAGACAAATCACCTAAGTGTGGACAGGCCTCCAATAACCTTCCCACAATTCCACTGCAAGGTCTCCCATACTTGATCCTAAACTGTCTGAGCACAGGATATGCCCCAACACCCATGCACAAGTGCTGAAACAGGGAGGACACAAAAATGCAAGTAGGACCTTGCACTCCCCATGTGAGGCTGACCTAGATACTCAGACCCAAGCTTTACTTATTCAGGTTAACTGTGCAGTGAAGATATATTCTGAGATGTATCGGTTTGCTGCCTTGCAGAATGAAGAAAGCAGGGGGGGGGGTTTCCAAATGGGTGTGTAAAGAGGTGCTGTGCCGTGGGGGTAGGGGTTCCAAATGGGTGTGTAAAGAGGTGCTGTGCCCTCCTTTACCCAGCTGCAGGTACTCAGCAGCTAATAGTCTGCCTGGCTGGGAGCCTGGGAGCCAGCGGGGGCTGATACTAGCTAATGAAGGAAGAGCCGTAAAGAGGGTTTAAAAACTCCAGGAGGAGAGGGAAGCCCAGAATCAAAGCAATTCCTCCTATACTGCCTGAAGGAAGGTGATGGGTCTTGCCTTGGGTTGGTTTGTTATGGCTGTGAAGCCTGTTCAAGAGGAATAAAAACTGTTTGGAAAGTCTGAACACAAAACTAACTGGCCTAGCTAAGGAAGCTGGATGAGGCACTTGCTCACAGGGTGTCTTCACCAGTTCCCAAGCCATCAGCTATCCTGCTCCAGTTGAACTGACCAGAAGGGTCAGATGTCTTGTTGGAGATTTGAAAAATGCAGGGTTTGAGGTCTGCATATAGCACTACACTGTGATAAAGTCAGGTAGGACCAGACTAGGGCTGTACTTGACTGGGGGGATCTCCAGGAAACAGTGATTCAGAAGGGTGGGTGCTCTTTGCGTGGATCTGGTTGTGAATCAGTGTCCCAACATGATGGATAGGAGAGGTGAAGCTAATGAGGTTCTGTTTTTTGATCAGCTGTTAAAAAGATGCCCTGACTGCCAAAGATGCCCTGACTGCCAATGACTTCATGTTATCTCATAGAGCTTTTCTCCAAAGGAGGGAGCCCAGCCCTCTGGGGCCCAGCTAATGCGGATAATAATTACACACTTTCTAACTCCATCTCCCTGTGGCTCCTGCTACATATTGTAAATACCGTCTATGTTTTGGAACAGGCTTGTAACATCGCTTAGACTGTAAGCATGCCAGGTCCTACCCTGGGGGTGTCTGCATTTCTGTTTAGGGTCAAGCTTGAGTCGTTCATGTGTGCCTCTAAACTATAAAGTGTGCAAACAGGACCATCTACATGAATCAATAATCAAAATAAGCATTTTTCATAAAAATGGGGCTGGAAGGGACTTCAGGAGGTCATCTGGTCTAGCCCCCCTTTTCAAGACAGAATCATCACTAATTTGCACCATCGCAGACAAAGTATCTAACCTGTACTTAAAAACTTCTAATACCAGAGGCTCCATAACTGCTTGAGATAATCTGTTCTGGGGTTTAACCACTCTGAAAGGTAAAGTGGGCTTTGTAGTATCTAACCCAAATCTCCAAATCTGCCTTCTTGGAATTTAAGCCATTACTTCTCAGTCTGCCTCTTGGGGACTCAGGAAACAACTGATCAGCACCCTCTTGAGAATAAACCCCTTTGTATTTGAAGATTGTCATCAAATCCCTCTTCAGTCTGGTCTTCCCCAGACTGACTAATCCTAGTTTCTCCAATGCATGCCTATTGTGGACATGGCTAAAACCAGCTTTTTAACTTCATGCCCTGTAAACTTAAACTTCTTCTTGCCTTCCCCATCTAGTCAGGAAGTCGAAGAGCTATAGTGCTGGGTGCAATTTGCTCGTTGCATTCTCATCCTTCACACCTTGTAGGATCTCAGGCGTGCTCCAGCTCCAGACCCCATTATCTTGTCCTTGCTTATCCTGTTCTGCTCCTGACCTCAGGCCTGGACTATGAATACAGATATCATATTGGATTAGAAATGTGACTCTGACAGCTGGGTTTTTCCCCTTTTGTCATAGCCTCAACCACTGATCTAGATCCCCTGCAATCTCAGGTACTTGGCTAGGCCCACACTCCACAAGAATGCCTATAGCCTTCTTACAATTGTATTATGCTTACAATTTGAGCAGCAAGAGCTTAACTGAAGGGCCTGGGCTTATATACTCAGCTCAGCTGGCTCTACAGCCAATCAGCTCAGTGCTTGCAGCTGGTGCTGCTCTAGGACCAGGTGGCCATGCTTAGAAGGAAGATGGTCTTCCAACAGCAACCTCGCATTGAAAAAAGGGTTTGTTTGACCAAAGTAAAAATTTGGCAAAAATTGTTTATTTTCATGCAAAAAAGCTGGAAACTTTTCTTTGCGGAAATATTTACTGCACTCGTCCCCCTCAAAGGCTTAATTAAAGGAAGACTTTTCACTTGTTTCTCAAGATGAATTGTTGGAATTTTTAAGGCTTTGGATTTGCCAAACACATTCTTGGAAAACTGAAAATATTTTCAGTTTTGGGGGGTTTTTAACCAGAAAAATGTTTTAAAAAAAATAGCTGGAAGTTTTTTAGTAAGCAGTTTTGAAAATTACCTGCGAAACAGAAGTGACATTTTTCTACCAGTGCCAAAAACTATTAAAATATTCCAATCAAGTGTCTCTGAGTTTCTAATCACCTCCTCCCCTTATTGATGCCCAGAAGTACCACACATTATAAATCTGATCTCCCTTATCATCTGCCAGTATCCTAACTGACCTGAGACCTGGCCCAAAGTGCAGTGAAACCAATGTAAAGGCTCATTGACTTCTGTGGTTTTTAATCTTCACATTAGGGAAGAACAATTGAAGGGTCTTTCATAGACCCTTTCCAATGCCAGTCTCTGCTGGACGTGCTGGAGGGATCTGGTTGCTACTACCACAATGATTGGCTGACAGCTTTGCCTAGTGTCTCTTATTAGCGTGGGTTTAGCAGTAGGGATGATGGTAAAGTAAATTTAATGCAAGTTAGGGGTCTCTGCACTGCAAGGGACTGGCCTCAGTATACTCGCACTGCATTTACCACTGGTTGGGCAGTGCTGTTCCCAAGCCCTCAGAGCTCAATCAGCCTCAGCGAGGGCAGATGATTCTTCCTTGTCCTAAGAGATCACAGATACAAGACTCTTGCTGCTGAGTTAGCCCTTCAGACTATAAGAGAAACGGGCACTTGGGAAGCAGCTCACAGCTCCCCACCCCTGGACACACCGCAGTGCTAGCATGACCCCATCTTTACTGCCATGAGAAATGCTCGTGTGACAGTCACCTTGTTAGCTGGCACCAAGGACTGAGCTGTGACCCTCTGGAGTTGAAAGCAGGAATCTTTTCTGCTTGAGCTAATGTGTCAGGACTCCTAGCTGAAAGCTATACCAAACTCATCTGCTCTCTGAACCTGGCACAGAGGTGGATGCACAATACACAATGGCCCTGACAAGTGAGATACGTGAGAATAAGCAGAGCTGTTAGGCCTTGAAATTACATGTTACCAAGAAGGCAGGAGCAGTCCAGCTCTCGGCTACAGCATTTTACTGTGCAAGATGGAGAGGGGAGATTAAACTATGGTGCCTCAGTTTGAGATTTAAAGACTTAAGCTGTTGTTTAGAGCTTCTGAGCTCACAACCCAGTGAAAGAAAACACAGCCAGAAGAGAAGCCTGTTTATGTGGCTCATGAGATAGGAAAGAGAAACTTCCCCATTTGATTCATTTTCCCAGTTCTCAGTTAAGCTCTTTGCAGAATGTGCTTATAAAACAGCAACATACCACATGCTAGTCTAATGGACCAGAGGAGAAAGGGCCCCAGGTAAAACCGATGGATGTACAATAGTCAGACTGGTTCAGCTAACTGGACCTAAAAGTCACTTTATTAGCTCCTTAGCTGGTGCAGTATGGAAAGACATAATTAGGTTCAGCTGGAAAAGGCCTGGTGGATTTTGGTGGAAATTTAAAACCTAGGATGTGAAGTATGGGAAGACTAAAAGGGAATTCCAGTAAGTATAGAAAGCCAAGTATAGAAAGCGGTGGAACAGGGGAAAAGAAAAGTGCAGTGTTGGCAGAGGGATGGATAGAAGAAGTGAAAGAACAAAAGCCATACAGGACAATGAAAAGAAAGAGGTCTCTGACAGATGTAAGGCACATCTGGAGGCATTGGACAAACACAGTGCCAGGACAGCACACATCTGTAGAGCAAGATTAAAAGATGAGGCTTAGAAGGCCAAAAGCTCATGGCCACATGACATCTTATGGACAGACTTTGGCATTCATTACTGAACAGCTGTACACATGTGATGGGTAGGTTGTTTCACCTCAGCAGCACAGTGTGTGCATGTTGCACCATAGCTACAGGCATGGGGCTTCAGGGACAGCACTGGCAGGAGAAGGGCAGGGAATGCACCGTCCGTAGGAAAGACGCATTTTTCTTTTCTTCAAAAGGGGTCACAACGAGGAGAACCAACGGGAAAGCAGCTGGAAATGGCCCCCCCATGGAAAATCAACCTCATGCATCTGTACTTGTTCCTCTGTCCTCCCCCTTCCCTGCCTGGGCTCTCTCTCCAGTTACCAAGTGCCCCTAGGTCTCACCCATACCTTTCCGGATGCCACCATCAGCTGCACAGGAGAAGTCCCCAGCAGTCAGCAAAAAGCATGTAGCCGCTTTCTTGTTCTTGTCTCTGGTGCTGGAGCGTCTCATGGGCTTTTTCTCCTCGTTGGATGGTGACAGGGGCTGCTCTTCATCTGACAGCACCACATTGGCATCGCCGTTCTGCTTGGAGTCTTCAGAGACAGGGCCAAGGAGGAGAAAAATTAAGAAAAATATTAATTCTCCACGGAAACTGCTGCGATCGGGGCTCTTGCCACTGGCTATAAGAAGGCCTTGCAGATGGCTGCCCACTAGATACAGAAATGTTCCCCTGAACATTGCCCAAACTGGTATCCCCCAGCCCTGACCTGAGGGGACCAGGCTAAAGGGAGAGAGAGGAACTGAGCCATGTCTGCGGTCAATGGGATTGATGGCCTATTCCCCAGGCAATTCCATTCTCTTGTATCTCCAAACGGACTGGAGGGGTTTTGTTCAGGACTGATCAAAAGGTCAGTCCTTGATCAGCTCCAAGGGTTAATCTAAATTACCCTGGGGATCAAACTGCCACCTGCAGAATTGGGAACGTCAGCTGGCTCCTTTGCATATGCCCCAGGCTGCACCCAGTGGACTTTTACTGAGGACTGGGTCTGAGTCTCACAAAGCTTCAGTCCAAAAGTAAATGTTTGCAAGCATGTAGAAATAAGGGAGTTAATAAGGAAACACGTGCAGCTCAGCTGAGGTTCTCAAATATCACTGTAGTGCATGTAAACACAGGCAAATACAAGAGGCAGCAGGCAGGCACTACCACGCACCCATCAGCAAACACAAGCAGGGCCAGATCCTGAGATGGCATCGCTCAATGAAGCTGAAAACCTGACTGGGATGACCGCTGAGAAGCTGTGTGAATTCAGGGCTGGTGCAAGACAGGTGCATCATAGATAGCTGCCATCAGACCAGTTTCCATCATGCTGTATATCCAACCACGAACTGAATGGCATCAACACTTGGGCCAAAGGAAGTTCAGTCGCTATGGCCCATTCCGTCTTTGGCTTCTCTGCTGAAACTGCCAGCACAGAGGCCACCTAATTCCAATTAAATTTGCTTGTCATCTAGGTCCCACCAGCCTGCTCTTGTGCCCATATGCTGCCTCTTTCACCCACTGCTGAGCTAGACAGATTGGAAGCAGTGGCCTTGGTGAAAGGGGTCCCACTGCCAAGGCTCCAGTCTAAGCTGGAGGCTAAGCTCTTGATATGATTTGAATGCATTTGCTTTTGACATTCAGAACTGGAGACTACCATCTCAGCCTGGACTCTCAGCTCCTGCAAATCGGTGATGCTCCTTCAGGGCCAATGTTGTTGCTTTTCTTGACACCAGCTGAGGATAGCTCCCCTCTTTTTGGCAGCTCTGTGAGAGCCACTATTGGGTGGGAAGGATGCTGTCTAGCAGGAACATTTGGTGGCTTTTTTTTCCTGGAGAAACAAAGGAATCTGAATTTCTTCTCTGCCACGAGCAGTGTTTCCCCATGGAGGGCCCAGAACACCTTTCTCTGCCAGTCAGCACCTGCAGCAAGAAACCCCAGAGACGCACAAAGCCTTGGGAAGCAGCTACACGTAGCTTCGCTGCTGAAAAGCACTGGCACCGAGAGGCCGTATAGATCAGGAGCAAGCTGCAGCTCGTTCCCTTTGATGGCAGACTGTGCTCTGGAGACACCGCATGAGAAATTGCTTCTTCTGACTCTATAAAACATGCCACCAGGGCTGACCAGTGACTGTGGTGCCATGGTTCAGATTGCCCCTGGCTCCTCAACAGTGCAGCTTCCATGTGGCCCAATGAGGCTGGAGATCCCAGCAAGGAGACCCAGCTAGCTCAGTAAAGTATAGACATAAGGTCAGTGGAACAAGCCCAAACTAGTCGTGTAAACGGAGCACAGTGGAACAATCAAGCTGGGATAAATTAGCTACCAGGAGACAGACTCAAGGCTTGGACTGGCCAGTTACTCAGGCACCTTGCAGGCCGTGCCAGCTGCAAAAATGCCAGCATACCATATGGTAGCAGTTCAAATACTGGAATACAATGTATGCTAGAAGCTGATCTTCTCAGGCTAGCTGCTAGCTAGCATGTGGGGCACACTCAAAAGGGACCTCAGGAGATGATCTAGTCCAACCCTCTACACTGGCCGAGCCTCAACAGATGTTTGCTTACCTGTTCGTTAACACCTGGAGTGAAGGAGATTCCACAACCTCCCCATGGCTGTTCCACAGTTTTACTCCCCTACATTAGACAGGTTTTCCTAATACCAACATAAGCCTCTTGCTGCAGAATAAACTGATTTAATTGCATCTTTCTTTCAGTAGTGATGGAGAAGACTTGACCAACATCCCCTTTATACCAGGTTGTTGGGTTCTGGGAGGCTGTTTTCATGGTCTCCCATCCCCACCCAGTCTTCTTTTCTCTACAACCAGTAAAGTTACTCCTGATTTACAGCATAAGAAACAATAGGAGATCATGATCTGATGCAGTCATTCGTGATTTACACAAGTGTTCATGAGAAGGGACTCTGACCCAATGGAGTTACTCCTGACCTAGACCAGGTTGGGACAGGAATATGGCCTGACAGTTACTTCTCATTTACACATTGAGGAGTAAAAGGACCCCTTATCCCACTGTGGTTACTCCCGATTTACAGGTATAAGTGGGAGGAGCATCAGATCCAGGATGATCCTACCTAATTCATGTGGAGGAGAGAGAGGGAGGGGAAGATGTCCCAATGACAGTGCTCCAGATTGCTACCAGGTGAATAAGAGGGGAAGGTCAAGTAGACTTAGCCTTGATCTTTATCTCTGTCAGAGCAGAATTAGGCCCATGCAGCTCAGTCCCTACCTGCTTCTCATCATGCTGAAATCACCTGAGCCTCTGGCCACTTGCACACAAATTGATCCAGCACAGAGCAATCAGGCTGCCTCTGGCCCTTCTTGCAACAGGATCTCACTGAAGTGGTAGCGTCAGGGCCATATTCTGCTCTTACTTTTACTAGGCTGAATCTGTAGCAGCTCCCTTGGAACCGTGACCATCAAATATAGCATTGGGAGCAGAATCCATCCCAGAGCTATTGTAAGGCACTAGATGGTACTTTCCCTTAGCTTGGAAGTGTTTAAAAGGAGATTAGACAAGCACCTGGTCACTTGACCCCAGCGCTCTTTCCTGCCCCAGAGCAGGGGGTCGGACTCGGTGATCTAATAGGTCCCTTCCAACCCTAAAAATCTATGAAATCTGGATTGGATGTACGTACCTGTCACCTGTTCCCTCCCCCTTCAGGCTTTATGTATCTTGGGGGTTTGCATCTCACCTGCTCGTTTCCTCTCTGCCACCTCCTCTGTTGCCAGGGGGCAAGTGTCGCTCTGTGTGCTGCTGCGGGGCGAGTTATCCTCAGACTTGCAGTAGGCGGGGGAGTCCAGTGGGGCTGGACGGGGTATATGCTTTTTCTTCTTCTTTGGAAGCTTTTGCTTGGCCATAGCCAGTGAGTAATACATTCCAAAGTTATTAACGATGACGGGCACTGGCATGGCAATAGTGAGCACCCCAGCGAGCGCGCACAGTGCCCCCACCACCATGCCTGACCAGGTCTTGGGGTACATGTCACCATATCCCAGTGTTGTCATGGTGACGACTGCCCACCAGAACCCAATGGGGATGTTCTTAAAGTGCGTATCACCTCCTCTGGGGTCCGATGACTTGGCCCCAATCCTCTCGGCATAGTAGATCATGGTAGCGAAGATCAAGACCCCTAGGGCCAGGAAGATGATGAGCAGCAGGAACTCGTTGGTACTAGCCCGGAGTGTGTGGCCTAGCACCCGAAGCCCCACAAAGTGTCGTGTCAACTTGAAGATCCTAAGGATCCGGACGAAACGGACCACCCTCAGGAAGCCCAGCACGTCCCTTGCAGCTTTGGAGGACAGGCCGCTGAGGCCTACCTCCAGATAGAAGGGCAAGATGGCCACAAAATCAATGATGTTGAGTAGGTTCTTGATGAAGACCAGCTTATCTGGGCAGCAAATAATGCGTACCAGGAACTCCAGGGTGAACCACAGGACACAGACTCCCTCAATGTAGGTCAAGATGGGCTCCGTCTCCACCTTGCGTGTCAGCAGGATTGTAGTGGTATTGCCAACCACCAGTGTTTCAGTCACGTTGACGTCTATGTTAAAGGCCTCATGTGTCTCCAGGCAGAAGGTCGTAATGGAAACCAGGATGAAGAAAAGCGAGGCAAAGGCAACTACCTGAAGGAGGAAATTAATTCAGTGGTTAGGAGGATGTCACAAGTGGGATGGAGAAGACTTGGGTGTAATGATAGTAGGAACTTTGCAGTGGAAAACAAAGGTACGAGAGTATTATATGGGGGTGAGGGGGTCAAGAAAAGGCAATGCATGCACAGATTAAGAAATTATGTACGCAAAGATAACTACCTATCCATGCATATAGTTTAAGTTACACATTAAGTAAAGAGATTAACGTGAATTAAAAGAGCTTAGCGTTCTTTCTAATGCATGTATTGCAGATATCAAAATGGGGTCAAGAAAGGGAAATTGGATTCCCTTCCCACTCATATAAATCTGAGGAAAGATGCCTGCTGTGTTCAGACCTGGGGGATCAGATGCAGCTCCACAATGTTCTTTCTGCCCCATGTTTTATAAACATGCACATACGGCTCTAGCCCCCCACCTCATCTTCTCCAGCTATCCCGTCAAAGTAGACGAGTGATGCTTTTTCTGCAAGAGGTCATTGGCAAAGAGAAGATTCCCAAGAAACATTTAGGGCAGCTTCTATTCCTCCTGTTGGGTGTATTAGTGATCTTAGGATCCTAAATATGATCCTGTTCCACCCTGCTCGAGTCCCTGAAATGCAGTTAATGCAACAGGTGGGTGTGTCCTCTTCCTCCTCCTCGCTACTTTTTTGTGGTTCAGCATTAAGGGTAAGATGAGGGTTTATTATGAAAACAAATGGCTTAATGATTTTTCAGGTACTTGAACAGGGCAGGATAGAACCACACTTAGGTGCCTAAGTCCATTTTGATCCTAATATGTGGAACAGATTGTGGCCCTTAGAGAACTAACTCTACCTGTCAGTGGTGTCCTGCCTACTTGTCACGGTGCCAACTTTGATAAACGTTCTCAAAATAAAAATGACCGCTGTCTGTGGGGTCAAATACCTTGATTCTGAGCTACACAAGGTACTAAACCACGGTGGCAAAGCTCAAGACCTCCAAGGCCAAAAAGATATTACTACAGGGTCTGTCCCTGCAAACCAGACTGGGCACCTGTTGGGAGCTCTTAGTCCTTTTCCTGAGGAATAGGCTTCCGTATAGCACGGCCACCATTCCCCGGTCCTACTAGCAGCTGAACCATTTAAAGGGACCATTTAAGGTCAAGAGTAAGGCAGAGACACAGAGATGCCTGGGGGAAGCTTACAGTGAGATTGGATGTGATATAATCTTTGCAAGGAGGCCTAGTTCTCCCTAGCTTTCCACCAGCTACTTCAAATAACAAGGAAGAACCTAGTCCCACACCTAGGACCCTGCACTGGAAATACCCTGGGTTAGTTTGTGCCTCTGTTTTTCTCCTATGTGTTATTCATGTTAGTTCCAAGGAGAAATTAATATTCATGTTATCATTAATAGGTCAACCAGCTAAATTGCAAAGGGTGATGGCATGGTGAGACAACTAGTCCTTACCCAAAGGCTGCCCAAGCACTTAGTGGTCACCCTGAGTTATAATTAGGAGAACCTTGGCTTGTCCTTTGCTGGGACAACGGGCAAGATCCTTAGCTGGTATCAACTGTGGCAGCTCCACTGAAGTCAGAGTCCATGGGCCCAGCCCTCCAGTAGATTCAGAAGGACTCAGCTCCCACCGTGGAGGCTGACATTTCTGAAGAGCTCAGCTACCACCAGCTCTCATTTCGACCCCCTCAAAAAAAAAACCAAACAGACCTTATGAAGAGAAGCTGAGAGCCATGGGACTCTTCAGCCTGGAAAAGCACAGGCTCAGGGGCCATCTGATGGCCACCTCTAAGTTTATCAGGGGTGCTCACCAGGATCTGGGGGAATGTCTGTTCACCAGAGTGCCCCAAGGGAGGACAAGGTCGAACGGACACAAACTCCTCCATGACCATTTCAGGCTGGACATAAGGAAGAACTTCTTTACTGTCCGAGCCCCCAAGGTCTGGAATAGCCTGCCGCCGGAGGTGATTCAAGCACCTACTTTGAACACCTTCAAGAGACATTTGGATGTTTATCTTGTTGGGATCCTATGATCCCTGTTGACTTCCTGCCCCTGGAGCAGGGGGCTGGACTCAATGATCTTTCAAGATCCCTATCCAGCCCTCATGTCTATGAAATCTATGAAATGCATACAACCACCCCTCCACTGAGAGCAAAGAGGACTGCTAGATCCAGTTTTACTGGAAATTCTGGTCATAGCCTCAAGGTGCTTGATTTGGAGCTGCTAATAACTGAAAGCCCACGCAAGCCTTAGCCTCTTCTACCGGGCATTGGTTCAAATCCAGCCTCGGCACTGAAGCTCCAGTGGAGCCAACTGACCCCAGGCCAATAGAGAATCAGGTACCTAAGATAACTGATGCTATCTAATAAAATCTAAATCTGAAGCTGTCTAATAAAAATACCTAGCACTTTTCATCAGTTGATTTCAAAGCATTTCATTATCATTAACCCCATTTAGAGATGGGAAAACTGAGACACAAGTGAAGAGGACTGAGACACACCTCTCCTGCACCACAGTCTGGTGTGCCAGGGAGAAGGCCATGCATGTAACAAACTTCCTAGGGAACATCTGTCCAAATCACACCTGGCAACCTCAGTGAAAAGAAGAGGTGCCGAGTAGTTCTAGACAAGGCGAGAGAGAGCTTCAAGCATGTAAATGAGCATGGCCTCACTAAATCTAAAATAGCTCTATTGAGCTTTGTTGATTTTCACCCACTGAGGCCTCTCCTCAGTCCCTGCCCTCTACCCAGCCCCAGAAAAGTTCAGTGGACTATGTGCCAGGAAGCTTACCCTACTCACACCACAGCTGCTCTGGGGAGAGACGGTGGACTTTGGTTTCCCGGGCCATCGATACAGAATATTTACAAACACTACAATGCAGCATGGCCGCAGGGTGTATCAGATTGCAGCAGCTGCTGGAATTATGATGGAGTTTATGAAAATGGCTGTAGCAACAGTTCTGTGCAAGTGTCCGTTATGAATTCAGGCTGGTATAACAGCATCAATTAAAAAAGCCTTGGTTTGCAATTCATGCAAATGCTACGTCTCTTGCCAGAGCTGATAGCGGTGCCATTCACTTCTTCAGATTTAAAGGTTTCTGATACAGAGACATTCTTTTTTGCTTCCCCACAAGGTTTGTAATTCTAGCGGAAGGACTTGCTGAGATCTGTCAGACCCTATCTCGAAAGGGAGACCACGCTGGGGAGTCTCAGGTGGTAGCAATCAGATTATACTGAGGATCAGTCTAGCCTGACCTTGTATCCAGGCGTGCACACAAAAGGTGCATGAAGAGACTGCCCCCTCTTAACATCTGCACCACCAGCTCTGAGCAAGATGATGAGGTGGAAATGGATGAGAATGGCAGAGGCAATGCATCAATTAGCAGAGCAGAGCTGATGCTGGGACTAGGGCATTAATTCACTAATTGTATATGCCCACAGCAGATACCTTCCCTTAGATGCTCCTGGTTTATGAGTCATGGCTTCAGCTATCCTTTGGATAACAAGCCCTGTTCAACATCAGGTCCATAGGAGGAACTTGGCTTTCATCTCTAATCCTTGCTCATTAGATACCAACATTTAACCCTTTAGTTGCCAGGTTCAAAGGCTTTGCACAGCACCCTAGCTAAGACAGCAGCTAAGACCTGCTTCACCTTGGATACAAGCACCTGAAAAGGGGCCCAATATAACATGGAAATCAAATGCTCTGTAGCAGAAATAATTTGTCTGGGTTTTTTTTTTTTCTCTTAGTTACACACTCTGGCCTCATTCCTGCCAGGATGAGCTTGTGGAGAGTCCATTATGCAGAGAATCTGTTTCCAAGAGCGCCAGTAAGAGCCCCCAAACAGAAAAGCTGCTACCTGGAAAGCTTTCCTGTATCTTCTCCTGTCTCCTCTATAAAAAGCTCAGGCAAGCCTTTAGCTTTCCAGGATCTGATATTCTTAATATACCACAAGCAGGACTCTGTTCCCACTGGAGTTAATGGCAAAACTTCTGCTAATCACAGCAGAAACAGGATCAGACCCTGTGAGTGTTCACTGTCTTCTGGTCAAGGGAACCTGTCCAGTTTTGTGGTTGGATCTTCTCTTGCTTTTCTGAACTAGCTTTATTGCCTCAGACAGTAGCATTGCTAGACAGTCAAAAATTACAGGCCAGATCCTCAGCTGGAATGAATCAGCCTTGATTACAATGAAGCCGTCCTGAGTCACACCGGCAGAAGGGTTGGCCATAAACATCAAGCACTTAGTCCTGTGGATGGCTGCAAAGACCTGCAGCCAGACTCCAGGAACCCGATTCTGGGCTCATCAAGGCAAAGGCAGTGATTTCTTCTTGGCTGCCTTGTGTGGCACTGTGGATGCATCCCCACAAGCAGGAATATAGCTGTGCTGGTGCTAGTTGGCACGTGGCAAGTTGCCCCAGGTGGGGTAGGCAAGACTGGGGCCAGCACCTGGGCTGTCCCTGGGCTCCTGGGGACTTTCTGGGGCTCCAGCAGCAGTGATCCAGGCATGCAGAGCCTGGCCAGCAGTTGGACTGTCCTCTGGCTAGCCAGGCTCCAGTGGTGGCAGCGTGCACTGCCCAAAGCATGCACCACCCCACTTTTTTCTGGTACAGGAGTTGTTTTTTTAATGCTGGGATCTTCCGGTGTCAAAACCCCGCCATTGCACTGCAAATTAGCAGTGTGGCAAACGCTTGCATGTGCAACACTTGCTGTTTGTGGTGCCACAGATAGGTCTGTAGCACCGCAAACTGCAGGTGCACACTCGTCTGGACGTGCCCTGTGTGGCCAGCGATCTGAACCATTGAAAGGGCAAGATCCTGTCCTACAGCACATTGAAGGAGAAGAGGATGGAGGGAATGTGCCAGCTAAAGATGGGTAGCTCTCATTCTGACCTTACTTCCCTTCAACGTAATTATATTGAGCTACACCCTCAGTTGTGAAAATTCACGTAGCGCTTCTGAAGTAAATGGCCAACTCACGTTGAGAGCTGACCCATAATTATTGACTTCGAAAGGAATGACTTCAGTCGTGTAGCAGTATAACTTAGATCAGAACCAGGCACAGAAGAGTCAGGGGTCAAAAGGAAAGAATGAGAGGAAAGGAAGGTTAAGAACAAAACAGAGAAGACCCCAATTTTGCACTCTCGCATCAGCGTATATTTGGAATAACTGCTTACACAATGGCGCTAGGCTAGCTTAAGGACCAGTGCAGCTGAGATCTGAATCAGCTGCAGCAGATAACCATCATCTAAAAATAGAAGGGTTAGATCCCCAGCTGATGGGAATCAACATAGCTCTATTGAAGTCAACCCAGCTGCTCCAATTTTACATCAGCTCATGCTCTCATCTTAAATCTTTACCTTGTAGCTGACCTTTGTGGAGCAGCAAGTCAAAGCATTTTTTAAAGGGCTCCTTTTTTTAGCCTGGTGTTTAAAAGGAATTAGGCTGAGCAAAGAGAGGTCACTCCATGGGAGAATCCAGACAGCAAAATATCACATCAGAAGGTCAAGGTTCAAGGCTGAAACTCTTAAAAGTGGCTTTTGGAATTCAGCATTCAGTTCCCATTGACTACCATAGTACAGAGAAGTCCCGGAGGACTGGAAAAGGGCCAATGTGGTCCCCATTTTCAAGAAGGGGAGGAAGGAGGACCCGGGCAACTATAGGCCAGTCAGTCTCACCTCCATCCTTGGCAAAGTCTTTGAAAAAATTATCAAGGCTCACATATGCGAGAGTCCGGCAGGACAAATTATGCTGAGGGGAAACCAGCACGGGTTCGTGGCAGGCAGATCGTGCCTGACCAGTCTAGTCTCTTTTTATGACCAGGTTACGAAACGCCTGGACACAGGAGGAGGGGTGGATGTCGTATACTTAGACTTCAGGAAGGCCTTCGATATGGTATCCCACCCCATACTGGTGAACAAGTTAAGAGGCTGTGACTTGGATGACTACACAGTCCGGTGGGTGGCGAATTGGCTAGAGGGTCGC
>NW_005843044.1:65338-123412 GCF_000455745.1 Alligator sinensis
CCAAGGTCTGGAACGGGCTCCCAAGGGAGGTGGTGCTCTCCCCTACCCTGGGGGTCTTCAAGAGGAGGTTAGATAACCATCTAGCTGGGGTCATCTAGACCCAGCACTCTTTCCTGCCTATGCAGGGGGTTGGACTCGATGATCTATTGAGGTCCCTTCTGGCCCTAACATCTATGAATCTATGAATCTATAAGCTCATTGCCTGCAAACAGCCTGAAATAGTGGCTCCAGGCAACATGCTCTGCCTTGTTCCCGTTGCTGGGATGTTCTGTCAGATGCCCAGCCATGGCAATTGCAGCGTCAACAGTTTTAGCTACTTTACTGCTGACTGAAGTGGGAAAGGAAGGAGGCAGGGCAGCACATGGGAAGATGTGTCCAGTTTGCTGCGAGCCACTCATGCTGGTGTCACAGTTGCCTAGTACTTGGACTTGGGAGAGATTCCCACCAGTTATGATCTCCAGGAGGAGCCTGGTGGAGCCCAGGAGGACTTCAAAGCCTCCCCAGAGGGCCTGCCAGGGCACACGGGGTTGCATTTGAAACATCTGCATTTTGAAGAACAGCTTCCTGGCTTTGCAAAGCAGGTGGAGCTTATTTTGTGGTTGGAGGTTGGAAATGTTGTCCTGCCTTTTTACCTCTAACTTTGTCCCTACCTAGACTACAAAGCTAGAAACAGTGCCTGCTGTCCTCAAATTACACCCAGCTCAGGGTCAAGACCTCGGCATAAAATAGTTCCCCCAGGGAAACTGCAGAAGCCTCATTGGAGACTGGCTTCCAAATGCAGTAGGGAACAATTTTGCATCAATGCCGGGGGAGCTGGACTCCACGGATGAGCTCTTGGGTCTCTGATTCTGTGGGCACTGATGCTGCCAATACCCCACAGGGGAGAGAGGTTAAATACCTGGGGGAACCTTGTAAGCAGATGCTGATCCACATGCTATGCTCCAAGGGGGCACAGAGAATGAAATGTTCATAAAAATAACCCCAACCCACAAGCGCAGAGCAGAGCAACATTGCAGCCACCGTGACAAGCGGAGCAGCTCTGAACTATGATTCAGCTGGACGGCACAAGTCTCCTTCCTCCAGAAGGGGTTCTGCTAGGCCTCTCAAATCCCCAAGCTGGGGTAAAATTGCTGCATGCTGTTTGTGTACTCCAGCAATTTGGCCAGATTAATTTCCATCAGGCCTTCTCGCTGCTAGGCTAATGCAGAGATAATGCAGAGCATCTAACAGAAGGTTAAGTACCAAGGGGCTAGGCTGCTGTCTTATCTCCATCTCGAGGGAAGCAGCCTGCTCTTACTCTCTCCTTCTCTCACTAGCACTTTGTCTTTCCCTTGCTTTGTCTGTTAAAAATATTAGACCTAGGTAAAGAAAATGGAAGAATCTGGAGACAAGCGGTTTAGAGATGGGTGGAGTGGCATAAGCATGTGAGATCAAGTCATACTGCAATGACAGAAATAAGGCTCTCAGTCTCTCCTCCAGGGGCTTAGGTGTTTATAGACATGCTCCGGGAGTTGGGGGGTGGGGGAGTGCTTCAATAAAAGCACACAGAGCATCATGTGTATCAGGGTCCCTGCACTGAAAAATGTTGGAGGGGGCACTTTAACTAAAGCTTGTCGATGAGCTTTAGTTAAAGCAGCCCCACTACCGTTTTTCAGCGTGGGGACACTGATACACATGACGCTGGAGTCTGCTGGTGCGTGGTAATGATGGTACATCAGAGCAACCTCACTGCACGTCTATAGATGGGCAAGGACACTGTAAGGACTCTATCCCAGATAAAAGTGTGAGGGGATATTGGTACACTATACGATCACAGCTATGTAGACACATGCAAAGGCTTAACTCCTGGGGTGTTTTTTGTGATACCACTGCACAGCTAATTGCTCTCAGCTAGGCCATCCAATTGCTGATCCATGATGGCAGCTTCTGTCCATGCCAGGCCAGGCTGGGTTTGAATAGTGATTGAAATGGAGGGTAAGAAAGCTTGTAGCACCTGCTTGGAAACCCACCGTGGGTCTGTTGTTTGTTGTGGTGCCCTCTGGATCAAACCCTTAGAAACTCTTGCCAGTCCCCTGGCAATCCCTATGGAGAGTGCTTGTTGCTCCTAAACAAGTCTCTCTCTGAAAGGTCCTAGTAGAAAGAAGTTCATAGGATAATGGCTGGAGAAAGCTGTCTGGATCTTCACATGCCAGCACTGACACTGCAGAACAGCTGTGACTTTGCTCAGAAGATCCCCTCTTTCCTCCTTATCACACCGTTGTGATCTGAAGGGACTTTACCTTCCACAGCTAGATGCAAAAAGGTCTCTAGTGTGAAACTTCCTTAGCCTGATGAAGGGTTTTTGAACCCGAAAGCTTGCTTAATAATTGTTTTCCAACTATTTAAGTTGGTCTAATAAAAGATATCAGATTCACCCAAAGAACCTTGTCTGTCTAGTGTGAATGGGCTTGAATGTCCTCTCATTTGCACTGATTTTACAGGATAGGAAGTGAAGTAACTTCTAACAGACACCAGGTGAGGGAAAGAACAAAGTAACCCAACAAGGAGATTTCTGGAGGGAGCGAAGAGAGAATCAGAAGCCTTTCTCGGTCTTCTCGTAACACTTAATATTTGCCTTACAGATTCCATAACAGTGACTTTATTTCAAATATCATCACGTGCCTCTCTCCAGCCCTGGACCTGGGCAGTACACCTATACAACTATGGGAAAACAATGGGCTCCGACTGCTTCTTTGGAACCGGCCTGGAAAATTACCAAGCACTGTTTTATTTTGGCTCACTGAAAACATCCAGAAAGAAACAGCCGATGGAAAAGAAAGGATCTGTGCTTCCCAATGAACTAAACTGAGCTGACTTGAACACTGACATCAACAGAGGCAGCTGGTGGCAAGGCACATATGAATCCCACTTATTGGTGTGTTTTAACACAAATCTGAAGGATCATTTTTTGCAGCTGATCCTAAATTACTGGTCACATCTATGAATGAAATCTGATCAACTTGACATGCAAGACACGGGCGAGAGGGGCTGAAATAAGGCAGCCAACACATGTTCCCAGCCATACAGCAGCATAAGACAATGCAGCGACTGTCCTAGTAACCCAAGCTACGGTCTAACAAGTGGGAAACTGTGCCACGCAAAACGGAGACAGACAAAACGACGGCACCCTATGGCAATAGCTCTGTGCTTTGTAGCAACAGACTGACACAACGAAGCAAGAGTACCACAGTCAGACAGGGAGACAGGAGGCAGCAGCCGGCTCTCAAGACAAGAAAATCAGCTTGGATGGTGCGACTGGCAAAACTAGTGTAGGCAACAGGCCTGTAGCTAAGCAACAGGCCCCTTTTAATCAGCTCCATTCTCCCCATCCCACCTCAACCTATTTAGTTTTATTTTACTTTGGTCAGAACCACCTATTTCTGAGATGCGGAGTGTCAGGATGCGGCAGCTGCCGTCTGAGGGCCCTAGGAGGATCCCTTATTCAAGCTATACTTGCTAGTGCCCAAATTTTAGTCACTCATTCACCCCCTGGGCTCTCCCCCAGCACCAGAGTGTTGCAATACAAGGATATTCCCCAAGAAGGACGTTCATTTGTATTTTCACCAAGTGCATAAACACTCCTCTAGCCAGCAGTTTCTCAGGCTATAAACACAGGGCTGGATTCTTAATAGGTGTAAGACATCACAGCATCACTGACTTCATAACACTGATTTACACTGCCCCAGGGTCAGCTTCCTCATTGGAGAAGGACCTGTACGAGCTAGAGATGTGACAGCATCAAAACCCTGAGTTCAAATGCCCCCAAGTTCCCGTGAAACTGCAGCTGCAGTGGTTTATACCGGGTGAGGATATAGCCTCTATCCCACCGATTGCCCCATGCCTGGGCCACCCCACATCAGCCTTCTCCCAACAGACCGTGGGGTCAAGAAAGCAGGTCACTGACCTAGGAATCTATAAGAAATGTCCATGTTGTGTGACCCAAAGTAAATGGTGTCACACCCCTGTACCTCAGTTTCCCCAGCTGTAAAAGTGTCATGTGTTATCCTAAATTTTTGCAAAACCCTTTGAAACCTCAGCCTGGAAAGTGTTAAGAGGCAAAGATCATTAGAGCTGTAGTGCGATACAGCTAAACGTTTCCGTGCCGATGCTAACTAAAGCCTTAATGTTATAGGAGAGAAGGAAGCATTTGCAAACCACTTGCTCAATTCCAACTGCTCTTTCGCCTCTAAGCTGCAGCAGCTCCGCGTCTGCTCCTCTAGAGACAGACCTGGAGTTCCTGAACTGGGGGAAGTAATTCCAAGAGACAGCAAGCACGGTGCCAAAAAAACCCCAATTGGATTGCTTTCTGTTTCTGTCCTAATCTCTCCAAGATTTCTCAAGAGCAGAGATCCCTCAGAGATGAGAAAGTGGCTTGCTTACATCTTCAGAATCTGTTTCCTTGGAAAAGCTTTCACTCCCTAAATATCTATCCTGTGTGTCTGTTGGGCTTCTCTTTAGTTGGGCTTCTCTTTAGTTGAAAGGAAACTTTCTAGGTGCAATCTCCTCCTCCTCCTGCTCTCTGGGCTTGGGTGCGATTCCTGTCAAGAGCAGGATTGGCGTTGGAAGCTGTTTTAATGACCGTTCCCTTTTACACCTCAAAAACCTCAAAAGCCGTTTTTTTAGATCCCCAGTGGTTCTTCCAATATTTTTGAGCTGGATGTGAATGGCTGCATGAAGGGGAATGGATGAGTCTGCATGGGCAGAGATGGATACATGTGGTGGCATGCGCCTGTTTACGGGAATCAGTGAGTGGAGTTTTGTAGATAAAAATGGAATAAGACTATGTATAAAAAGATGAGTATGCAAAGGTGTGTAGGTGTAAAGGTGTATGAGTAGGATTGGGTCAGAACATATTGTGTCTACATCTGTGCTACTGGGGATGGCTTTGGATGGGTGGGAGTGTTTAATATGGACTCAAGAGGGGGGGTGTTGATATGTATGGATGGGAAGTGTACGTTGTGACAATGTGTGTTAATCCATTTGCAAGGGGGGTGTATGTTATGTGTTAACCAATATGTAGGAACTGAAAAGTAAGTTATCTGGATATGTGCTAATGATTTTGGGTGTTATAGTGTTAATGTATGCAGATAGATGTTGCAGATATGTCTATTTTAATGTACATGGATGGGGGGGTGTTGTATATGCGTTGATGTGCATACATTGGGCATGCGTTGTGAATATTGATATGTATGAACAGGTGTGTGTGTTGTGTGTGAATGTTTCTGACTGTGCACATATGTTGGGAAGGATGAATGTGCACAGATAAAAGAGCGCATGTGTTGTCTCTGTGTTAATGTGCACAGATGAATTGCATAGGTTGTGTACATGTTTACTGTGTTCTCGTGACTCACCAGATGCTTAATTGTGCGCGGCCATGGACGTGCACAGCTTAAAGGGAACCTTGCTGGTGAGGTGTGTATGTTGGGTGCTTATCAATCTGTATGGATGGGTATGTGCAATGTGTGTTGGTGGGATGCTAATATGTGTATAAAAAAAGGGATATACTAGTGTGTATTCAAGTGCTTGGATGGGCATGTGCATTGCATGCGTGTGTTAATGGTACAGATGTAGACATGTGCACATTGTGTGTTAATATGTACAGATGAGGAAGTTTATGTTGTGGATGTTTGTGTATGGGTATATACTGTGTTTTTTAATATGTGCAGATGGGAGTGGGTGTGTATTTGTATGGGAATGATGTGTGTATATCTGTATATTCGTGTGCATGGAAGTGAGAGAGACAGAGAGAGAGAGGTGGGGATGTGTGTGGTGGTTGTGCATGTCTTTGTCAGCATGTGCTTGTGCATGTACGTGAGCAGCACACACTCCAATCCTGTACTCCCTGCTATAAGACTGTGACATTAAACATTGTCTTCGGTGTGTAGATACACAAAGAGCAGCAAGAGGAACTAAATAATCCAGCTGCCTCTGGAGCTTTTTGAAACTCTGCCAGGACTTTGGGCAGACAAGGACAGTCCCTGACAATGCCTTGTCTGGGATGTGTGCTGGCTGGGGGGGAGAGAAAGAGGGGATGCTGGCAGGGCAAGAGGTCTTGAAAGCTCTGAGACTGAAGCCACCAATGCATACCTGTGCCCCACAGAAACCCACCCTGGGTACAGGAGGTGGGGTGGAGCAGAGGAAGTATGAGGGAGCAGGCTGGAGAGAGCGAAACAAAACTTATTCTTCTCAAGGGGGTAAGTGTGTGGAGGGTGCGAGGGACTCAAAACATCCTGATGGGGGAAATGAACAGGTAGAGTAAATTCTTCCCAAGCACAGGGGGGAAATGAAGGAGGGGAACTGATGCAACCCAAGAGGGGAGATGAATGGGGAAGCAGTGCATCCCACAGAGAGGAGGTGCAAGGGGGTAGATCCAATGCATCCCATGGTGGGGAGCCAAGGAGGAACCAGTGGATCCATAGCAGAGTCAATGAATGGAGGGGGGGGACCAGTGCCTGCGCATGACCCTGCAGCTGCTCCAGTCCCTCCCCTTCCCCACCCAGGGGGGTCATTCGCAAACTCACCCTTGCCGCTCGGGATGAGTAGGGGTCTTCGAAGAGCGCCCACATCTTGGGCTGCCAACTGCGACAGCATCCTCCCCCTCCTGCAGCTCCAGCAGCCCCTGGTGGCCTGTCATCCATGCCCAGGCGCTGGAGGGTCATGTCCCTGCCCCCTTCCTCCTCAGGCTCCTCTCCCCCTGCTCCTCCCCCAGGCTCAGGGCTCTCAAAGATGTCCAGCGCCTCCTCAGCATCCCGGTGCTGGCGGTAGGTCATCCAGCAGCAGGGCTCTACGTCGGTCTCGTCGATGCCCCAGTAGGTCAGCTCCTCCTCAAAGAGGGGCCCGCAGATGTCAGCAGGACAGTGCAGCTTGCCCGTGCGGTAGTAGTTGAGCACGTAGGAGAAGATGCCGGGGTGGCGGTCAAAGAAGAACTCGTTGCTCTTGCCATCAAAGTCAAAGTTGCTCTGGGCATCGGGGTCAGCCAGCCATGCCAGACGGGTGCCGGGCAGGGTGCGCAGGGTGCTCTTGTAAGTCTCATGCCTGGTCCCCCCTACATTGATGGTGATTTTGTCCGACTCTTCCCCCTTGCCCATCTCCTCCTTCAGGCATGTTTTGGAGGGTGGTTTGTTCCCAGACTTACGCCCACGGTACGATGAAACACACACTGAGCTGATCATAGATTTAGGTGGACGGGAGATGCCCTCTAAACACCCTTCCTCTGGCAAGGAGCTGGGAGGGAAGAGAGGTGGGGGAGAGCCAGGGGGGAGCTCAGATTTCTCTCTCCCCAACCTCAGATGGCTCTGCCCGGTGCTTGCCTCATCGAGCCCTCTCGGCAAGAGGGGGCTGCTGTGCACAGGTGGTTGCTTCAGAGGGAGACGGCAAAGGAAGGCGATCAGATCTAAAGACCCAAGTCCCCTGCTCCAAATCCACCAAGCAGCAACAAGTAAATCCGCACTGGGAAGAGAGCAGGGCAGCGACGGAGGGTTGTGCCACTGCTGCACAGCCGGGAAACTAATAGCAAAGGCACTTTGATCTCTTCATTAAGGGAACAAAAATCTGTGTGTATCTCACTGAGGGAAGATGATTCACAAAACAAAATCTTGGGAACAAAAACTAAATACTTTTTCTCCTGCTGCTGCTGCTGAAGTATCTG
Source organism: Alligator sinensis (assembly GCF_000455745.1). NCBI lineage: Eukaryota > Metazoa > Chordata > Crocodylia > Alligatoridae > Alligator > Alligator sinensis. The sequence goes on from NW_005843044.1 coordinate 73,026, forward strand.
CCTCCCCCCTTGGCTTGTGTCAGTGGCACACACACAAAAAAAATCCAAAACAGACTCTTTCCAAAGTAGATTTGAGAGCTTCACCCTGGTTCAAAATAAATTTTAAAGTTTGAAAGAACCGGAAGGGAAATGATTCACATCTACACCACAAGACGAGCACTCTTTACTTACACACACACACACGCGCGCGCACACACCACACCACCCCCCCACCCCCAGTTTTCGATACCTGGTCTTGTCTATATTTAGAGTGTTTGTTTCCTTGTGTTATATTTCCCTCCACGAAATAACAAGGACTAAACCACTTTCATGCACTGGCTCCTGCCTGTAAGAGAGATCCTTGCTTATTCCGCTGATCTGAGAAGTAGAGTAGAAAGCACATCACCAGTTGCTCCTGACCAAGGCAAAGGTGGCGTCCCCAGAATCAAGAGGGACTGGTTTTGGTTTCCTCTATGGCACCTTCATCTGCTTTCAGACACTCCATAGGATCCGCTTCCCATCCAAGACCACCAGACCCATGGGGACACTGGCTTTATTTTGAGAAAGAAACACACAACTCAGAAAGGATGGATAGATTTTCCTCTCCAGGTGAGCTTCTGACCCAAGGTGGGCCCTTGGGAAACTGTAGGGTCTCTGCGCAGTGTCAGTTTTAGGTCGAGGAGATGTATGCACACTTGTCAGCAGACTTGCCCCCTCTCTCTGCCTCTCCTGTCTGACCCAGGGTTGGGTTTCAGCACCAAGCCGATCTCAGTAGCATGAATGGGTGGGATCTACAGGCTGGCTGTGTATCAGTCGCTGGCAGCTCACGATCACTTTTTGCATCGGCAGCACGGAGTGGGGGTACAAACAGAGCTAGGTGGCAGCTCAGGGGCTGGTGCAGCTCTCTCACACCCCAAGTATCTTCTTGCATCACCCGGCAGGTGCTGGCTCCTGGCTTCGCAGGCTGGGGGCACAGAGATCTGTTGCTTCTTTGCTTCTCTCTTTCTCTCTCTCCACCTTCCCAGGCAGGGATCCAGCAAGGGAGGGGTTCTCAGAAGGCAAGTGTGTGTGTGTGTGTGTGTGTGTCTGTGCGCTCCGGGGAAGGGGGACAGCTCAGAGAAGCAGAGGGCTGCTCCAGGGGGAGGGCAGAGGCACATCCATATGTTGGGGCTGCTTGGGAAGCGCCTTTTGCCGTTTGTTGCTTTTACATTCGGCTCCTGGCTTTCCAGCGAGTGGTAGCTCAGCCCCTCTCTTTTCTCCTTGCTGAACTGATTAACCCTTCCAGTGCTGCATTGCAGCACAGCTTGCTTTGTGCCTCGATGTTTATATGTATTTGTCAATCCATCCGTTCCCTGTCAACCTACCCATCCCCACCGCACCCTCCTCTCTCCAGCCCCATCTGCCTATCCCCATAAGCGTCTGGCTAACTAGGCATCATCCATGAGCTGCACCCTAATGCCATTTGAGGCTCTCTAAGCACTCATTCAAGAAACATTTGGATGCTTATCTTGCTGGGACCCTTTGACCCTAGCTGACTTCCTGCCCCTGGGGCAGGGGGCTGGACTTGATGATCTTCAAGGTCCCTTCCAGCCCTAACATCTATGAAATCTTTACTAGCAGCGCTTCAAGCCTTGGTCCAGAGAGATGTAGCAACAGAAGTCTCTCTGTTTCACTGCTGGTAAATGCAGCCGAGAGATCTGGAATGACCTGGCTGGGGATAGGGAGCCAGTTGCTTGCAGAGCCATGAATAGAGCCTACGCTATTGTACTTAGTCCTCGGCTCTACCCACAGCTCTGTCTTGCAGGCAGATTAAGAGCTAGTTACCATCTGGGCTAGATCCTCAAGTGGGATCCACATCACTCCATAAGGGTCTGGGATAATATAGTCAGCTATCTCAGAGGACATATCCTCTCCATCTGTTCTCCCTGATGCACTAGCCTGCCCTGGAGAGCTAGCGTGGAATGAGACTGTCCGAGTCTGTTCACTCCTGCACACCTCCTTCCCTTCCTGAGCACAGTATTTATGGGGTTTTATGGACCAGCCCCCCTTCCAGAGCATCTGTCAAGGATCCATAATGTGCACAGAAAGTTCAAGGAGCTTTCCGATGGTGCCTGGGCTAAGCATCTGCTAGAACCCAAGGACAGGATAACCGATGGTCCCATAAAGCAGGGTCCATCTAGTAGTGAGCTCTCACCTCTGAAACTGCTCCTTCCTGGAAACAGCTGTGCTGCTTGATGTCACATGCCTTGGATGAGCCCTCAAGCAAGCTCCCATTGGGTGGTTTGTAGTGACTGCCCAGGTAGAAGACTTCAGACATTTTGGGAAAGAGAAGAGAGGACAAAAATCATTTCCAAGGCCAAAGCCCTGTGTACTGGAGTTCAGTGTCAGCTGCCTGGTGCGCCTAGGCTGGCCCATTCCACAGGACCTTGGGTGCTCAAGCCACATGCAGTGCCGACATTGTGGACTGAGCAGACCAGCGCAAGGAGGTCACTCCTGCCCCATCCAAAACTCAGGGGAGAGAGCCAACGGGAGCCTTTGCCCAAGCTCAGTGGGGTTGGGATCAGGCCCACTGTCACAGTAGAAGTCCAGAGAAAGGCTCTCATGGCTCTTCTCTCTTGGACTGGAGGAGGGATGGGGAGGTAGGGGTAGGGTGAAGGACCAACTCAGGTGGTGGCTTCAGCTTCAGGGTTCCTTGCTTTAGTCCCTGCTGCCAATCCAGCCAGGGGTTTGTCATGCAGCTGAGAAGGAAAGCAATTAGGCTCCCTCCTGCTGCAGCCACTGCAGCTCCCTGGAGTCCATTCAGTGGCGTCCACAGCGGTGACTTCAGCCCCAGGTACACATCTCCACGAGTGCTTAGAGCTGCAGACAGATGCTACTAGTTCTGCTGCCCTGGCCATTCTCTCCACCCCATCATTAACTGCTTCTTGCATGGGGTGAATGGGCTTCTGCAGTCTCTTTTTGCATATCCAAGGAGGGATGGGTGTAATTTGGCCCTTTGATGTGACAGAAATATGCTCCGTTACTTTTATGCTTGATCCACAGTTAAAGTACTAAACCTAACACCCTTCCCCTACAGTAGCTTGGGCACTGGACTTTAGGGGTCAGATCCACAGTGGGTATAAATCAGCACCACTCTACCAGATGTAGGTAAGCCAGATGATCTAAATTGGAGATTTGGCCCTTGACTTCTTAGACCAGGGAAATTGTTATAAAAAAAGGAAACTCTACTGCTTCTCTGCATAATAAATCTATCATAATAGACCAAATCCTGCCTTCCTTAATGTGAGTCTGGCCAGAATTAAGTAGCAATGAAGGCTGTGGGGATGTGACCCAATGCTCAGATTTTACATTTATATAGTGCCTTTCATCCCCAGAGACCTTAATGTACTGAGCAAAGCATATCCTTCTAGCATCACTACAGTGCAGCCACCTCTGGGGTGGAGAGTAAAGTGCCCAACCAGATAAACGACTCCCATGTGGAGAGAAAAGAAACTTTTAGCCAATGATACCAGTGCAAATCTGTACACTGTCCAAGAAGGCCATCAGACCCTTAATGTGTCAATGCAGAAAGATGGGACCCTGGTGCATAAGGCCTTCTCAGAGAGAGACTCATGTCTTCAGGGAGCTCAATTTGTCTCCAGCAGGAGGCTGAAGAAAAGCATTTTATTCCTTTTTTCAGTTGAGAAGTAAAGCTGAGGTCTGGACCACTTGGCCATTAAAGGTTTCATAGAGCAGAAGGCATATTCTCATCCCAGCATCCTTGCTAAGTGCCAAACAATACATTTACAGTCTTCAGACCTCCATCTCTTGGGCAAGTTCAGCGAGATGTATTAGTGCTTCTTCCTGAACAGAGGGAGACTGTTGCAGAGTGCTCCAAAATGGAAAGCCACTAGTTAGTACTTTTCCATACACTCTTGCTAGTTCCTGCTCACAGCCTACGAGCAGCGTATAGTCCATGAAGGCATGCTCTACCATTAGTTTTGTGCTGCATCTTCTATTCAGGTGATCTGTTGCAAACCAGACTTGATTCTGGGGGCAAAAGCATTGGGCTCAGATCCCCGAAGGTTGAGCCCGAGTACCACTTGCGATGGTCTCTGTACCAGGACTTCCATATACCCTGTGAACGAACAAGCTGCACCAAGAAACTGCCCATGTTCCTGATCACAGACGTCTCCTTTAGGACTCTGACCCGCGGGGAAGCATGGATGGTGTTGTGGTTGTAACACCTGGTCCCTAGGTTGTTGTTGTGGTGACAGTGCCATCTTGTGGATCCTTCCAGGATTTTAGTAGTAAGCTAGAGAGTCGTGAAAATGGACAGAGACTGGGGTTTTCCCAAGCCAGACACCGAATCTGGTTCCATCCATTGCATTGCTGATGCAATTGTTCGATAAAATTATTTCACAAAAAGCAGAGATCCTTCCTTGAGGGCACTGACCTTAAACTTGAGAAGTCTGGATTTCCCAGATTTGGGAAACCCTTTTCCACTAGCCTCCTGCGAACCTTCAGCTAGTCACCTTCCCCTCTGTGCCTCAGTTTCCTTGCAGGTAAAGTGGGGGTCGTAATGCCAGTCTCCTTTGTAAACCGCATGGAGATCTGCAGCCGAATTAAACTACTTGAGAGTTAGGGAGTATTGCTGGTAGCAGCATCTAGTACATGCCGGACAGACAGACCAGTCAGTGCAGGAGCATTTTGAACTATGGAGAACATTTCCTCTTCAGCCTTCCCTTCATCGCTTGAATTTGGCTTTCTGTAGATCTTATGGGTGCCCTCCTGGAACTGCTCTGTCACTTCTTTCGATTCACACATTCTGGCTGTGCATAAAAAGTTCACTTTCAAAGAACCATGAAAGTGTTGGCATAGGCTTTTGCCTCTAAGGGTGCCCCCCGCAACAGGATCACTTGTGTGCCTGCTATTAGAGGAGCAAAGAGAAACACAGACCGCAGACAGAAAACCAAAACTCCCCTTCAGGGATGCTAATGATGACCTTTGTTTCCCATGAGATGAGAGATGGCTGCTGGGACTGCTCATGGCCAAATTTGGGATCAGGACAGAATTTCCCCTCCAGGTTAGACTGGCAAGGGCTGGTTTGGATTTTTTTTCCCCCCTCTTACCCCTTCCTCTGTAGCATGAGTTTGCTTCCTAGGTTCCTCTGAGTATATTTTACCCTTATACATCCCCCTACTCTTGCAGTGGTCAGGCAACATCAGTGCCTGCACCTCCTATGCTGTCTACCTGCTAGGGGACTTGCTGGCTATGCTGTGTGACAGAGGCTAGAATGGGCAATCCCACAAACTCTTTTAGCAAAAAAAGTTTTGGGGTTTTTTTTTTTGTTTCTTGGCAATGGGAAGCTTCTTTGATGCCTACATTCCTGCAAGAGCCTGCTCTGACAGGCTCTACTGTTGAACCTTGGGGGTTTGGCCTGGACTGACAAGGGTAATGCTCAGAGAATAAATGCTTTACTCTAAGCTAACAACCCCCAAGCCCTAAATACCCAGCGTCACTGCCCCGAGGAGTGCAAAAAAAGAGTCACAAGGCAGGCTGCAAAAAGCATGTGATTGACTTAAAATATAAATTCCAGACTTCTTGTGGTTCCTTCTGGGACTTGAGGCTTTGTTTTTTTAATGAAAGCAGAGAATCATGCGATTCCCCAGAGCTGACTCTCTCTCTACCAACAGGCCAGATCCTCAGCTGCTGGATCAAATAGCACAGGTCTAATGAGGTCAGTGGAGAACTGTCAATCAACCCCAAGCGAGGTGCCATCATGACATCCAAACCTTTGGTGATGCTTAAACAGCACCATACCGAGACTCTTGGCAGCCCCGGGAAAACTTTTATTATTGGGCCCCCCTTCGCCAGAGATAATGATAATAATAACTGGCCAATGGGGAAAATTTTTCAGGCCCCCTTTCTGACCAGGCCCTGGGTGACCACACTTTTTTCCTGTACCTGTGTCTCAAACCCTCAACTCTGACATCCACATTTTGCAAAGGGTTGAATGGAAAGTCCAGATCCAAACCCCACAGGGGCTCTAAAATCCAAGCATATGTCCAAAGCCAAGTGGCTCTTGTGACAGTAGTCACCGATCTGAATGGATACCAACTCCCGTCAGCCTTGGGTGCCCCAACCCATATCAGTTGGCTGGGGCAGAGTCCACCCATAACAGCACCCCTTTAAAATAGCCCAGTAAAGGACTGGAACAGGAGCATGGCTTTATTGTCTGCCTTACAGAGGTCCCACTTAAGTGAAACACTGTTGGGCAAACCCAGAGGAAGAGGCTACGAAGAATTTCCCACCTAACTAGACAACGTGGAGCGAAAAGAAGGGCCACACACAGGGAATAGACCCCAGATCTCCTCCATGCCAGGCATGAATGGAAGAAGGGGAAGAAAAGAGATGGGGAGGTGAAGGACATGAAGGGGTGATGGGAAGGAGATAAGTGAAGTGTGAACTGTGGAGGGGGAGCCTGGATGAGAGGTGTAGAGGCAGGGGTGATGGCAGAGGAGACAAGTGTGCCTGGAAGAGTCACCATAGCAAGGGCCCTTCTGCCCTGATTTGCTTGGGAGGTGCTGGGGACTGTGCTGCGAGGGTGTCCAGCATGGCATGGCTGGGAATGGTGGGCAGCCAGATAGAGGGCTTGGGGTCAGCTGCAGAAGAAGGACTATACTTCCCCCCCACAGAGTTGTGTGGGGGGACACTACTCTCCAGTGGGTTTGCAAGGGCCTGAAAGTCCTTCACCTTGAAGAGCTTCTGCTGGGGGAAGCCTTGCCCTGTAATCTGGATGCTACCTTGAGTCACCAGCCAGGGGACACTCCAGTGCAGCAGCCTCCGCTACCTCATCTAAGAGGTAAACCTGCTGGTTAGTAGCAGCAGTAGGAGACGATTATCCTGCACATGGACCAGCCAACTGAGGGGCACACAAGGTCCATAATACTTTTCTTCTTTTCCTGGGGATCCCTAAGCCTTATAGCACACTCAGGTATTTGCTATTCACTCACCTACCAAAGTCCAAAGAGCAAAGATCCTGAGAGATGCTAAGTGCTGGCTGTCAGGGACAAGGGCATGGGCAGTCAGGGATCCAGAAGCTAACTGAAGGGATCCAGAAGATCCAGGGCCCAACACGGGCAATCAGGGATCCAGAAATCAACAGAGATTGAGCCAGGAGTCAGGAACTAGCATCAGGAGTCAGAGCCAAGTCAGGGTGAGCAGAATCAAAGCCAGAGATCCAACAGGAGAAGCAGGAAAACACAGCAAGGGCAGGAGCAAACATCTAAAACTGCCCAGACAAACGACTGCTGGCTGAGCCTAGCTTTTAAAGGCTGAAGTGGGTGCAGCCTGTTGCCTGTGCCCTCAGGGTATTGGCTGCCCTTGTTGCCTCATTAGGACCATCTGGGCCCTGGCATGGACCTGGGCTTGCTGCAGGTGGCACCTGTTTCCCTGAAGCCTCAGGGGATGGACTGCCCTGGTCCCCTGATTGGGACTGGCAGGGCCCAGGGCTCTGATCTGCCCTCATTACACTGGCTTCACCTGCACCTGTCCCTACAGGGAATGACAGATGGGCAGCCCTTTGTGGATCCAGAGTCACTGGTGGCACAGGGAAGGGTAAAGATCTGTGCAACGGGCCCCTCTGGGTAAGGAACTGGGTGTGCACAAGCTCTCAGGCCTCAAAGCCAGGACAGATCCACGACAGGAAGATGTGCAAAAAGTCCAATAGCAAGTGGCGTGTGCCAGATCCACGCGGATGGGGTGTTGGGTAAATACTTCAACGTAATCTCCTGAGGCCCTGCAGTCCCCAAAATAGCAGTGAAGAATCAGAGCTTTATAGTTAAGCTGATGAACCAGGCCTAGATGACTTGTGGTCAGACCCTGCCTATGCCACAGCCTTCTTGTGTGACCTTGGGCAGGGCACTTCATCTCTCTATTCCTTTTCCCCCAGCTGTTTAGTAGCAATAATAATCCCTTCTGCCTGGCTGGATCGGGAGCTCTGTGGGGAAAGAGCCGTCTCTCACCACGTCCCTGCCCATAGGGCTCCCTATCAGGCGTTGCTGTAATGCAGATAAGCCTCTGTGAAGCGTCCATGTCGGCAGAACCCGTGTAGGGTGCTGAGAGCTTTTAAGTCTTGCCACGACCAGAGTTCCTGTCCCCGCTCTGCTAATTTAATTTCTTCCCTTTATCAGTCCCCCTCAGATCCAGCCACCACTAATGCAACCTCTCCCAGCCCTTTCCACTACCCGTGCCTTTATCTCTTTGCTTAATTACAGCTCTCGAGGCTCTTGCTGCTGCTGGAAGGACTAAACCAAAAGGGAGAGAGCCGAGGTCATGGGCAAAGGCAGAGATGGTTGTGAAAGCCTCATTCTCAGCCTGAGGGATTTTGATTTTACAGGCCTTGTGCTGAAATTATTGCTTTAAGCTAGATGGTAGCTCAGACAACACCCAATGCTAGAGACTGCCAACACCCCCAACCCTGGGCCAGAGGCTTACATTGGCCCTGCAATCCCCCTTACATTGCCCCTGAAATCAGTGGGCAATAGCATGGGTGGTGTCACTGGGTGTGATGACCCATTAAAAGGGACAGGCTTAATCAGAGAAGCATAGGGATGGAAGAACCCTCCAGGGTCGTCTTGTCCAACCCTCTGCAGAGAGGGAGGACTTGCCGTTCCTAAACCACCCGGTTACGGCTAATTAGCTGCCTCCCAGGGGATAAGTATCAAGTGGGGACTAGGTTGACAATCACTAGGTCCTTAATAAAAGACCAACAAGCAGCTCAGTGTGGGAAGAGACCTGTAAGGGAGCAAATCAGTTCCTTCAAGAGGTACATGGTAGACATAACAAGAAGTCAATGGACTGACATCCTGCTGGTAGTGTGATGTGATGCACTGGATAGCAAACTACCCCCTGGCTTACAGGTGAGGCCTTACCCCTTCCCCTCCAGTAGCCAGGCCAGGGACACCAGTACCAAAGGGACTTTCACAGTGTGCTTCTGGAGCCAGGCAGCAATGGTTACCACTTCATGAAGGAAGCCAGGGAAACAATTGTGCCTTGGATGGTGTCTCTGTGTCACCCTGCCTCCTGGGGTGGTAACAGGCAGTGCAGCTCATTACAGTTACAGAAGTATTGAACATTTGTACATCACTTTCCGCTGAGAACTTGTTCAAAGTGTTTGCACGGTTGGAGGGCAAGTGCTCCCCTAGTAGCTGCAAATGATTTAAACTAGTGTCACCTCCATCTGTCAGTGATTCTCAACCTTTTCAGACTTAAGGCATCCTCTCATTAGATTCAAGGCACCCCTAGTTAGATTCGAGGCATGCCAGCTCTTAACTTTCATTTGTTTTTTGATTATGGAAAAATAAGAGAGTACTTCTCGTGTAGCAAAGGACTCAGAAAGACCACAGCAGTGCATAATGTTTTTAATACCATAGGTTCCTGTTTGAAATCTTTGGGTTTAACTTGTGAATCCCAATTGTTACATACCTAATGGTGCTAATATTGCCAGGCAACCTGCAACACCCTTGGAAGGATCTCAGGGTATCCTGTGATGCTTTGCTCCCCCAGATGAGAACCGGTGACAGCACGCCTGTCCCAGCCTTCTGCAGGAGGTCAGGGATAGCCCTCAGGGGAAGCCCTGTAGCTGTAAGAGCCCTGTTGCCACCTCTTGCTGGCCTCCAAGGTCACCTGCCTGGATTCAGAAGTTGGCAGAGGGCACAGGGAAGGGGGAGACGAAGTGGAAACTTCACCAACTTCTCAGCTGAATTTGGGATAGAGGATGCCAGTCCCTCACCTGCCACCTCCTGTGCGCAGATCCTAGTCATCCACCCCCCCCACCACATCAGCTGAGGTGCCAGGAGGTGTGCGTGCCCAGGACTCTTCTTGCTGCCCCTTCAGCTCTTAATGCAACGAGATCTGTGTTGTGCCTGCCGCCACTCACTCCCTGGCTCCTTGCGGCTCTGGCGTAACTCCAAATGCAGCAGTTATGGTCACACCCTGTCTGGATACACTGAGGCCCTCTGGGCTTTAATAACACAGGAGCGAGCTCAAGAGCTGCAGCTTTGTTTTCCTCTTTAGACGGATTATTGGATCGGCACATTTCTCCAGCAACGGCGCTGCCAGGATGGAGACATGGGCGCAGGCTGGAGGGAACGGGCTCCCAGCTCCAGCATCAGGACCCCAACCGCACCCCACCCCACATGGGGGGCAGGCCTGACAGCATCTTTCAGCAGCAAACATTGCACCCCGTGGGCTCTGACCCCATCATAGGCAGCAACAGGAGCAAGGATTCTTCCTGTCCTTGTGTTGGAGACATCGTCCCCCCTTGGAGCAAGTCCTAGGTGAGCCCCGGCTCTGTCTGCCCCACATATCAGTGAGCAATGCTGGACACACAAGGGGAATGATGCTGTACCCCACATTCAAGGTGCCATGTATGATTCTCCCTCTGAAGACAGGGGCACAGAAGAGGAAGCTCCAAGGGGCACCCCCTATTGCTCCCCTTTGGGGAACGGCAGTAGACCCAGGGTCAGAGCCGTGCCTAAGGCACAAAATACGTGATCTTTCACATAAGACCATGCTGTAGACCCAGGTCCCGATTAGCACAATCCTAGTGTGAAGTCAGGGTGGTCTCATTCTTACCCCCTGCTCCGTCTTGGCACCCAAATAGTGCTTGGATACCGTGGCAACATATGCGGTATGAACACCTCCGAGAGAGGGGAACATATGGCAACAAAGACAGTAGAAGGGATGCAGCCAAAAGTACAAAGATGGGAACATGTGGTGACACTGAGGAGGATCCAGGGGACATATGGTGAGAGCTTGCTGGAGAGAGGGAATGTGACAGACCCCGCAAGAGCATCAGGGCACATCAGCTACTTGATATTATTATTAAAAGCAGTTATGGTGCTGCAGCCATGCCTGAAGGCACTGGCCCTATAGTGCTAGGTGCTGCACAAAAGGGCAAGCCAGCTGGAAAGAAGAAAGATACCCAGATGGAAGGATATACCCAGATTTTGGCCGCACTCTCTATTCAGCAGCTCCCTGTCCCATCCCTGCACCCCAGGTCCTCCCATCCGCCATGAATCTACATGTTTCTTGCGTGCTCTGCCCCTGGGTTTGGCTTCACCCCCACATCTCCAGAAGCCTCGAGTGACTTGGACACAGGTCACAAGAAAGGAAACTGGGAAGGCGGTGCTTGGTAAGAAGAAACTTTTAATTGGACTTTGTTACAGTTGTTACAGTAGTTCTTTCACACTGCCGAATTGTCCTGCCGGCACAGGGTGCACGTCATAAATACACTGGCTATGTGATACAACAGACAAGCTACTACAAGTGCTGTGCTTTGACCTGTACAGGAGGGTTTCATCAGATATGTGCTTCCCTGATCATCGTGTTCCCGCGGGGTTGCTCCCACCACATACCGCACCCACAGCGGGTATTGGTTTTCTGCTCCCACTCATGCCATGAGCTCTGGCACAAGGGCCTTGCTCCTCAGGGTTTGCCCTCAGAGCCCTGGCACCCGAGGCAAAGATGGAGTCTGCTTCCTTCCCTAGTCCTGGTCCTTGTTTCTGCTCCTTTGGGGCCTGATCTCAAGTCCTCAGAAGTCAATGGGAGGCTTTGTCTCAACTCTTCTGGGTCCCCAAATGTGGCTCAGAGAAGGTTGAGCATTAATCACCATTCAAACCTCTGTGGGCATCACCCCACAGTACCGCAGCATCTCCTCTCCTTTAGGGAGGTGCTGCGCTTAGAAATGAGCCACAGCAGCTCGTTGTCGTCAATGAAAAGACTCCCAAAGATGTCCCTCGTCTTCAGATCAGGCCTCTGCACCAGGTGCCCGGTGCAGTGACTGCTGGCTGTGCAACAGCACCCACGGCACATCGTTCCAGTGGCCTCTCCCCGAATCTCATCGAACAGAACAAGGAGCAGAGCAGGAAGTCTCCAACCAGAGAAGCAGTTCAGACTGCCAGGGTGGCAGATATCTCACCTCTGCATGAGTGAGCTAGACAGCCCCAGCGGTCCTTCCTGAGGACTCTCCTGGGCTGTCCATCTCACCACATCTGCTGAGGGCACCTCTGCTGATGCTGACAATGCTCCCCCAGGCAGTATAAAATGCAGGGGGGTGCAGAGATAACATCCAAAGAGCAAACTCCACTGGACAGCATGACTCAGCACCAGGATAAACGACCCAAGCAAAACAGGAGCCTGCAGGGCCTGCGGGCTCAGCCAAGAGTCAAGCTGACTCACTAGATACCCGCCAGGTCCTTTCCTGCTAATGGACCAGAGGCTGACTCTACCTAGTAATACTGCACAAGCCCGTTAAGGGGCGACGTGGAGGCTGGCTCTTCCCATCCTCAGCCAGGGATGGCATCCAGGTTGCGCTGTCTCCAGAGGACTCCACACCACATATTAAGTCATTTACAGGCATCGACAAAAACAGTGTTTATCTATAGCATGTTACTAAAAGCATTGTCCAAGGGAATGTATTGCTGGAAGCCATTACCCACCGCACAGCGAGCCAACTGCATAATGAGATTACTATGGAACTGTGTCCTGCCAACAGTTTATGCAGTGAAACGAGGAGGAAAAGCAGAGCCTCTTTCCAATGCAAGTTGCCAAAAATCCCTGATCTGGATTGGCCTCCACTGAAACCCGAGACTTGGATTTGAGCTTCCCCTTCCTCCAGTCTGGGATGGCTTGGATCAAATCTGTCCAACTCGCAGCCCACAGGCTGCAGGAGAGGGGTTCACTTGAGGCCCAGGGGCTCCTGGTCCAGGTGCTGGTCCCCCCCGCTGCTCTGCTGCTGCTGGAGTCTCCAGGCTCCCCCTCCCTCCTCAAGCTTCTTCTCCCTGCCCCTGGGGCAGCATGGCCCAGGAAGCAGGCAAGACCTCAAGGGGCTTGGGGGGGGGGGGGGGGGGGTAGGGGGCAGCTGGGAATCCCAGGGGACCTATAAAGTGTGCAGCCCTCCACCACCCAGAAGTCAAACAGCCCTGGCTTAGATCAAGGTGGGCATGGAGCATTACCTCCATGCCCCATAAAAATGGGGAGGGGGTGAGGGGGAAGAGATCTTTAGGTGGTATAAACCAGCGTAGCTCAGTGCAGCCACACTGCTTCCCACCAGCTGCAGGTGTGGTCCAGGGATTTGGATTCAGATCCTGAGCATATCTTAAGACAGTTAAACTCTCCCTATGAGCCCCTGCTGATAGTTCTGCTTCTACCTTATGCAGTAGAGACGGATGCTTTTAGGCCAGAGACCTCCGATTCCACCCCTATAGATGAGCTGTGCAAAGCATCCTCTCCTGAGCAACAGCAAAACAATGGGGTGTCTGCATCTGTGGACCGGGACCTTATCTACTATGGCAGAACCAACCTGCTACAGCTGCCCCTTCCCCTGCACCCAGGTTGATCTAAGGGCTCACGTGTGATGAATGCAACTGTCCAAGCCAGCTGCAGTGCACAAGGAGGAGGTCGAGTTAAGCTTGCAGTGATTGCAAGACAAGGCCTCTGTGGTCTTCATTGAAGCCTTTCCCCAACACTGCCTCCTGGCTTGGGCTGCTGTTCCAGTTCCCTGAGCATGATATGACTGCACTGGGGCAGGGACGTGTGCTGACCTTTTGTTTTTTCAGTCTTAAGACAGACTGCTGGCCCGGGATCTATGAAATGCACTCATTCATCTGGCTTTGCTCCCAGGGCTGGGCAGAGACTCCATGCAGCACCCAGGGGATGCGGGTGCAAGCCGGGACACTGCTGTGTGGCCCCAAGCTGGGCTGGACTGGACAGGACTTGGAAAGTCAGTGCTTCCTTCTGGCTGTTGTGCTTGCTTAGTTTGCATCCTGTGCTATAATAAACCAGCCTCACTGAAGCAGGCTGGTGAAGTAGCAGCTAAGGGCTCCCACAAAGAGATGGGGGAAATCTTTTGAGAATAACCCATATTGGTCCTTGATCCTCAATAATGGCTCCATCCCACAGTGCTAATTCTAGAGGGTTTCAGCCTAGTTAACAACAGTGGTTAATGTGTCACATTGCTGTCTCTCCTACTGGTCTATTCAGCAGCTGCTTGTGATAAAATCAAGGACACCGAAGCTTCCCAACAACGCAAGTCAGGGTGGGAATAAACCAGGAGCCCCGAGGGTGGCAGGTACAGTGACATCGTTATTTTGTAATTACAAAGAAAGAAGGTGCGCAGTGACCATAGCATTGGCTCCTCCTCATGTCTATGAGAGCTCAACAAAGTGACTGGCAGCATAAAACCCTGCAGTGGATTAGCATTAACCCTCTCCCTGCCAGACAGAGGGAACAGCTATCAGACAAGTTTCATGAATTCTCCCCCAGCCACATTCATTGCTATAAAATCGAATGCATTGGTGGCCAACAGAAACGAAAGAGAGACCCTGAAGTGACTGAAGAACAGCGAAAGTCAATCCTAACAAAACACATACAAACACACGTAGCATGTACTAACCCTAACGCACGCACGCACGTACACACAGACTGCAAACAGCACCTAACACTTAAATCCCACCCTGGAACCTAATACCTAGCAAATGCCACAAAGCAATACTAAACTTCCACAGATTAAATGAAGGCAGCGGCCCCCTTGTAGCCCCACTCCTGGGAGCAGCTTGGCAGGGGGACAGTCACCAATCACACACTAAAAAAAAAAAGTTAAATTATAAATATATCAAATATACAATGAAAATAGATCTGTACAGCACTGAGAATGAAAATAGTTCACGGGTCACTTTTGAATAGTTTGTCATTTAACAGAATTTACACCAACATTTACAGAGTAAATATACAATAGAAATAGAATCTATAGGTTATTATTCTATATATATAATATAGCTTTTCTTCACTTGTCTATCACCGTTGCCTCCAAACTACCAAGAGAAGGAGGGGGAAATGAAAAGACTCACTGCTGGCTCAAAAACATGGTTCAAGAGATTATGGGCTAGATCCCCAACTGGAATAAATGGGTATAACCCCCATCAAAGCATCTAGAATTATGTGATTTTACATCAACTGGGGATCTGTCCTAGCAGATATGCAGATCCACACTGGGACATCTATGTTGGACTTCAAGCTTGTGCTTCTGTGATAACCCCTGGCTTACTTGGCCTGGAGCCCCATGATGGGGTCCACAGAGAGAGAAAGGCCCACTGGGGGAAGAGAGAGAGACAGACAGACAGAATTAGAAATATCAGGAATTAGCAGGGCTTTCCCTTATGGGCAGGTTATTTCATGATTGACCATGAGGAGATACCTCACATCCCTCCTTCCCCTTTGGAAATAGCTGGTGCTGGCCACTCTGGAAGAGGGGAGACTGGTCCAGATGGATGCATGGTGTAATGGTGTGGAGTGACTCCTCTGCTCTTGTGTAGAGAGGGGAAGAAAAGCACAAGCAGATGGAGGCAGAAGGAGAAGATGGGCAGGGAGATGGGGGGGAGACTAGAGAAAAAGAAGAACAGATTTGACCCTGGCTGCACATGCCTCACTCTCCCCCTAGAAGCTGTCTGCACAGCTCCCAAGGTGGCTGGAGGCAGACAGGCCTCCACCGTACAACCAGCGACACCGCTGTGCCCTCTCCAACCCTCTCAGACAGTCCCTGGCTCTGCTTCCTTCCACGACACTTCCCCTTGCCCGAAGTATTGGGATCAGAAAATTCATTTACAAATCAATCGAGGCCCAGGATCCATTCAGGTTTCTGTGTGTGATGGGCCCAGTTCTACCCCTGCCTCTCCTTTGTGTCAATCAGGGATAACAGGGTAAGGCCATGGGATGTTCCCAGTATAAACAACAGCAGAATAGGGAACAGAGCCCAGCTGGTGCAAAGCACTGATGCTCCCATGAAACCACAAAGCAGTCTGCTCCACCTGGGGTTCAAATGCTGCCTTACTAGATAACACTTCATTGTATAAAGCACTTTTCAGCAGAAAGCCTCGAAGTGCCTTACAAAGGTGGGCTGGATCATTAGCTCAGTTTTACAGATCAGAAAACTGAGGCACAGAAAAAGAGATGGGACTTGTCCAAGGTCACCAAGGAGAGCCAGGTAGCCACACTGCTCTTATCAGAGGCTGATACATTTTAGGACTGCTGGTGTCCAACAAGACGCTAAGGGACACAGGGACCAGGAGACTTCTACATCCACCCTGTAGTGGATCTATCCTCACCTTTAATAACGCACAGCAAATAGGCAACCTGACTTGGTGACTTAATAAATCACGCTAGGAAAAGGCAGTGAAAGGAGATAGATCCCTCCTGCCTTCCCCCAGTCCCTTCCTGGGCTAAATCAGCACAGTGGTGGCCCTATCATATGATAGAAAGTATCAAGAACAATGGGAGAAGTAAAGCAATTGTAATCAGTGGCTCCCATTTGCCAGTGGTGAATTAGTATAGTGGGAACCCACTGGAGCCAGGGTGTGAACTACTGAAAAGGAAAGCATGGGCCCCGATTTCCTTTGACCACACCAGACCAGGGTAGTGATTATAGTAGAGTTGCTCCTCACTGACCTTCTTGGATGAGTGAGGGAAGAATCATCACCAGAGTGATGAAGATCAAACTTAGGCTATACCTGGCAAAACTGGGAAACTAGCACCAACTTGGCCATCTGCATATGCAAAGTGAACATGGCTCAGGCCCCTGGGGTCAGCTCCTCAGCTGGCGTCAACTGGAATAACTCAGTTGAAGTCAACAGAGAAACATGGCAGGGGACCAGGCTCACTGAATCCAGTGCAGAACTTGTCTATACCCATGCTGAGCAGGAGCGTCTCTCTGCTTCTGTGAAGTGTAGCCAGGATCAAACCAGTCTCAGCTCAGAATTGGTCCACATGCCACGCCAGGCAGCCTACATTCAGCTCTGCTGTAAACAGCTGCCCACTACAGCCAACTGGCTAGACTTCCACTAAAAATGGGATTGAAAAGGCCATCATGAATGGTGGGCACAGGTAAGAGTGGCAGAAGAGGGGCTATTGGGTTTGTCATCACTCATTCTTGCAGAAGTATTGCCTTCCAAATTGGGGCAAGGATATTAAAGCATGACATCGCTGAATTTGACTCAGAAAAATTGTAAGAGTGGGACCCTTCCCTCTGGATGCTGCGACCTCACATGAAAGGCTCGTAGTGGCTGAGGCATGGAGGCCTGCTGTTCACAGACCAATGGTTGGGACCCAGATGCCACAGGTTCTCTTCCCAGTGCTTCACACTGCACCCTTTGCCAAGTCTGTGCCTCCTTTTGCCTATCTGTGAAATGGCTACTGAGGGTCTGAGTTAAAGTACTCGCAGAAATCTCAGTTAGCAGATGCAGCAGAAGGAGAAAAGAGGGGTTACTGTATTTCCTTATATACCACATGCCCCCAAATAAAGACATACATCTTTTTTTTTGGGGGGGGGGGGGGGGGTGCAGAATGAAGGGAAAAAATGCTAGAGTTATGGCCTCACAGATCAGATGAGGAACCTAATCTTCAGCTCACTCACCCGGAAGACGAAACAGTAGCTGCTGCTAAAGACTGGTCTCAATGGGCAGATCTACAAATTTGAAAGGAGGTAAAAAACAGTCTGTAGAGCTGTGAAATAGGACACAAGAGACCAGGAGCAGCTAGCAGACAGCAAAATTGCCAAAAGAAAAGTTAGCTTGATTAGTGGAAAATCAAGTCCATTGCAAAGAAGAGGCAGTCATTAGCACCTGTGGAGTAAAAAGCAGGGAACCATTAAGTCAACAGACTCCCTCGGCTGCCTCAATAGAAATGGCACTGCTGCTGCTGGGAAGTTGCTTTTAAACTTTGGGTGGACCAGGAATCAAAGCAAAGTGCTTCTATTTGGGGCAGAAAATCAGCTTCCCCACTCAAGACATGCACCCCAATTTTGGAAGGCTAATTTTTTTGGGGGAAAGGTGCATGTGATATGCCAGTAAAATATGGCATGTAAAGCTTTGCTGGCTGCATAAGGGAAGCTGCAGAGAGGGAGACAGAAAGAGAAAAGGCTGCTCCTGGAAACCAATAGCACAAAAGGCCCAAGAGATTTTTACCAGTCTTTAGCCTGCCTGTATTTAACCAAGAGAAATGGGACAGGGAAAAGGAGAGGCAGAGAGAAGATACAGTCTCTCAGCCTCTGCAAGGTCAAAATAAAATCAGTGGCCTGGGCCCTGGCATGAGAGTCTATGGCATTGGCTTTAAGTGCAAAAGCAAGGTCTCAGCGAGTTGCTCAGATGGTAGCAATATGTGAGATGACAATTTCTTCCCCTGCCCCAGAGGGACATGAGAAGCAGGACCTGTCACACTCACAGCTCCTCTAGACACCCACAAATGGATGTGGGGTAGTGATGCTCCCTGCCTCTGGTCCTAACCTCTTAGATGGAGCTGGGAGTACCAGCATAACTCTCTCATACAGGTCCCAAAACCCATGGATGGTTGTGACAGGACTGGGTCAAACAAGAGACCCACTGGTCAGGCACAGAAGCCAAGCAGAGCTGTGAAGATCTAGTGCTAACTGAGAGGAGACTCAATAACATGTGATGCCAAGCTCCATCTTCCTGAAACAAGGCATGGCCCCCAGAACCAAATACACCCCTGGCGTAAGGGCACTGATGTCTGTGGGACTATACCAGGGAGGGATTTGGATCCTTGGCTGAGGATACCTGGGCCTTGTAAATAGATGCTGGGTGCACATGGTCACCTTCAGCCCTCAGTTATAGCCAGCCAACCCCAAGGACGTGGGCAAATGATAATATCTAGTTCCTGAGAGCTAAACCAGGAGTCCAATAGCCCCAGTTTTGCTACCTGTCCCTGCAGAGCATCCAGCCAGTCTAGCAAGGGGAATCTATTCATCACTCTCCCAGTGCTCTCTTTCACACAGTGCATTGAAAATAAAAGTCATGGGGCTGGAACCTGAACACCGTTATATGCTGCATATCAGGAGTGACTCCAGTGTGAACCCTGCAATTTCCCAGGAGATCACTCTGGATCTACCCTGTGGTAACTCTGTTCAGACTCTGGCCTGCACACATGGCACATGCTCACGCACCTGAATCCATCTGAGGTCTTGTGCTGCTTTTGCCATTTGGAAGAGTAACACTGCATTGTAAATGGGCATGCTAACTTGAAGCCTCATCCAGAAGGGGATCTCCTCATCTCAAAGTTATTCATTGACACAATCCCATTGTATGTTGTACTGGCATCAGTAGCAACGCAGTGGACGGACACCCAAAGATTAGCCAGGCTCTGCCACTGGCTACAAAGCATTTTTGCCTACTTGGGATACACCTTAGTCCTGCATGGTAAGAAATGTCCACAGATGCTAGGCTTTGGGCACCTCCAGAGCTTTTAAAGCACAGGAGACACAACAGCAACACAAACCTGGAGGGAACTGGCTCTTCATCATGGTATGAACATTGATGGCTAGATGTGCTCACTGGAATAAGGCTGTCACGTCTCCTACCTAAAGGAAAATGAACGGAGGGGGAACAGATCCAGGCTAGAAGAGGAAACTTCTTTGGCTGTCACCTTATTGTGTGTCCCTTTTCCAACCGTCAGGTGCTTGAAAATAAAGAGATTCTTGACTTGTTCCAGGAGGCATCTCTGTAGGAACATCCCTATAAAATTTATTGCAGTGTCTTGTTTCATTTTCTTTTCTATTCACAAGGGCAGCCGGGAAGGCATCCTGCTGTTTGACTGGAGGTTGCCAGGAGAGAAGTCCCGCTCCCTCCCACAATCCCTTTACGATGTCATCCCTGGAAATGGCTGCTTACTGGTTAAAATTCGAAGATGGGTTTCTTTTATCAGTGCCCTCAGGGTCAGGATCAGCTCCTGGGGACCTCCTCTCCAGGGCTCTGTTTGGGAGGGTGGTGGGCGGTCATTACAGTTCAGATTCAGGAGTGCTGGCCAAGTGGTACCCGCTTCCATAGCGTCCGTTAGGTGTGCTGTTCATCTCCATCGGGGAAGAGCTCCCTGGGCCCAGGTAGGACCGGTGTGTGGGCATTGGGGAGGGGGTCTCACTGGGCACTTTGCTCAAGATGAAGCGGGTCTCGTCGTTATCTTCCAAGTTGGAAATGTCCTTCATCATCCGGCCCTTTTTGTAGGTGACAGAAAGGGCATTCGAGCCATCCGACACCAGGTGGAACTGGCGGAGGATGAAGACCACTGGCAGTGGGAGAGTAGCCAGGATGATCAGAGAGATGAGGATGGCCATAGCCCATGTTGGGTAATAGAGGAACTTCTCTGAAGCCTGGAAGAGAAGGGGGCAGTGTCATATGAGGAGGGGGCATGAGCATCTACCTCCTGTATCTTGTACCCCTGAGAAGGGGCAAGACTTTTCTTCCAAAAGGGAGAGCAGGGAGATCTCACACCCTCCAGGTTAGCATTACCACAGGAAGAACTTAAAACATGGGATTCCAGCAATGAGAAACCTTCCAGCAAGCAGAGAGCTAGTTCCAAAACAAGAAATAAGTATTTAAAGAAGATACTTAAATCCTGTGGTCACGTGCTGACCGTAGCTACACCAGTGTACCTCTGGAGCAACTCCAGGGCAGGTCTAAATGATTGATGTCAGATATACACTACAAATTCACTGATGTAACCAAGGTCAGAATCCGGCCCCGCACCTCCAGCTGTAGGACTGATCTGCAGGCTAGGACTGACACTTCTGGATACACTTGGATTGCATAGTGGGCCAGTGCAGTCTGAATGTGGATTTATGCAACCACACACAAGTTTGAGGATTTACCACAGTTTACCAGCCATTTTTCTGATTTGCCATTTGAGTATTTAATTTTCATTTGCATTGCACTTACAGCGGCATCATTTACTATTGCAAAATACGTGGTCTAGAGGGGAATAGGATGGAAGGCAGAAGAACAGTCCACCTATGGTAGTCTGCTTATTTGCTGCATTTGCCGAGGAAGATCTTCCCAGACTCTAGTTGCCTCTCACCTTCACCTCCCACCAACTGGTAAGCACACCAGGAGAAAAGTGATTCCAAGATGGAGTGAGATGGAGTCAACTGCCCATCACCAAAGAGGTTGAGAAAACTCAGCCTGGAATTAAACCTTGAAGTCCCTCACTCAGTTTTTACCTACTCCTTACTGAGGGAGACAAGTCATTGGGGAAGGTAAGTAAAAGCAAGAGTGGGTGGTCTGAAATAAAGGGGTCTCAAAAAGAGGTCAGAGGGGAGGCTCCTGTACTTACCTCTTCTTTGATCCAAGCACTGTATCCTGGAGGGTTGACTCCCAGCTGGATGATGCTGGCAGTCATGAGCACAGCCATGCAGATGGGAGAGATGTATTTCCAGGTGTAGTAGTAGAACCGGGATGGGCGGAAGCCCAGCATCTCCGTCAGCTCCTGCATGAACCTGGATAGGAAAGAAAGGGAACCCCAATGGGTGAAACACAAGAATCCTGCCCTTTTCCTTCCCCTGTGTCAGGTGGAAGGCTCTTAAACGAGTCACTTTAGCCCATCTACACATGCATTAAATGCACTTTAGTTAATGTGCATTAAATCTAGTACCTCCGGGCGTTTGTACGCATGCTTGCACTGCAGCGCTGCAGTGCAGGCATTTGTATAAACAGCGAAATGAGGGTCAGCGCTGAGAAAATGATGGCGGCGCACTTCTGAACGAAAACACATTGAAGGCGTTTTAGTTCACAAGCGCACTGCCACCATTTTCTGCATGCTGACGTACATTTTGCTGCTTATACAACTGCACACAACACAGCACAGTGCACATCAGCTCGTGCGTGGAGCAGACTCGATTAATTGAGTCTACTCAAGTGTACTGGATCTCCAGCACATCACAGCATGAAAACGTATGTGTATAAATGCCCTCCATTGTGAGGTATTAAGAAAATGCGCATTAGCCTGTCTTAACGCACATTAATTAAAGAGCAGTTTTTAAGTGATGCTTAATGCACGTTAGCTTATTTTAATGTGCATTAACTAAATAGCACAATTTCTTTAGTGACGCTTTAATGCACATTTAAAATAAGCTAATGTGCATTAAAGTGCACGTGTAGACGTGGCCTCGGGGTGACCTTAAGAAAGGCCAGAGTTCAGCTTAGGTTCAGAGAGATAGGCCAATAGTTCTCTGCACTCTGAACCTCTGGAGGCTGTAGAGCTGGCTCTGGGATCTCATGCAGGGAAGTAACAACTAAGCAACTACTGGGTCTCATTTTGTTCCATACAGCCTGCAAGAACAACCATCTTGGGATGGTAACACTCCTGGCTCTAGACCCTCCTCACATCCTCAAGTGAAGGGAAACAAGAAGCATTGGAGACCAGCTTAACTGGACATTTCAGACTCTTCAGTCAGGTTTGAGTCCAGGTGAGCTGTTTTCCACAGAAGTGGGTAGTGTTGCTTTCTAGGACTGAACCTGAACCCAGAGCTGGAGTAAGACAGTAAGAAAGGTCTGAGCCATTATGTCCCATGCCCATGTTCTTACTTTTTGGTGCCGTAAATCCAGGCCACAGCAATATTCTCCAGGATTACCACAACAGTGAGTGGGAGTGTGGCAGAGTAGTCATCAAACATGGCGACAAAGTAGTTCCCTGAGCGCTGCACGAAGATGAGGCCCACCAGGAAGGCAAAGATGCAACAGCCAACTGCAAAGAGCACAAGATCTCTATCAGCACTGCACCCAGAAAGGAGTGGCACACTCAGGGAGGGTTAACTTGGTGGAAAAAAGGGCCACCACTGAAGCTACCATTATAATAATAAATCAGAATAATGAATTATTATACCAGCGAGCACAACTGAGCATTGATTAGCCTGGTAATGACTAGGTATAACAGACCACTGGCACTATGAACTTATGGGGATGCACCCGTCTCTGCTGTGGCCTGGTCCTCCCCTCTTCCGGCTCTCTGTCACTTTAGTCACCTAAGCCGGATCCTGCAAAGATGTACAGACATGTTTAGTATGAAGTGTACCAAATAGTCCCCTTGAAAGCAATTGAAGGGGGCAAAAGAATGGTCCTGTGGAGTGGAGCTCAGTCTTCTGGCTCTGTGGCCCAGATGAGTGGCATGGGGCAGGTCCGTGGACTGAAGCTTGTGAGCAGGGTTGATCTGCAGGCCAGATCCAGCAAGTAGTCGTCATCCAGGGTCAGTTCAAGAGTGCAATCTGGTGTGCTAGCCTGACCTTGTGCATGCCTATGGGGTATTTCCCCCCTATAGAAATTTTTTCTAAGTCCTGGCCAGGCACCTGGTCACATCCCAGTGCATGCACCCCAGTGCATCCCTATGGCAGGTTGACTCATTGCCTGGAGAGCCCCAGACAGGCACCAGTCAACCCAGTGTATTGCTATGGTGGACTGGAGTATCCTAGTTATTCTGGCCATTTACTCATGCTGCTTTGATTTTCTTCCCTTGTCATTCACTTCACTTCAATCCCAGGTATTTCCTTGGGGATTCCTCCAAGTTGAATGTTTCTCTTTGTCCCAGGGAAGCCAGGACCCAGTGCAGCTCATTCATTTCAGTAGGAGGCTGGCACGTTGTCTTGAACACAGGCTTTTTCCAGGGGATGGCGGCAGGTATGAATGGCAATAGGTGCAGGTGGGAGACAGGCAGGGGGTGCTGCAGGTTCATGAGACTGGGCAGGCAAGCAGGCAGGGATCAGGAGAAGGCAAGCAGAAGTGCGTACATGGGGGCACAGGGAAGAGCCTGGGTGTTATGGAGGATGAAGGGGGGAAGTTTGTGGGATAATACCCATGAAGGAATCAGCTAGGATAAGAGACATACCATAGCCAGGTAAAATTAGGGGCATCATGTCAACCCACTACATTCCTATGGCAGGCTGACCTGTAGTCTGGGGAGTTGCAGTCAGGCATGAGATCAACCTAATGCATGCCTGTGGCAGGCTAACTTGTAATTCAGGAAGCTGCAGCCAGGTACCAAGTCAACTCAATGCATTTCTGTGTGTGGTTGACCTGTTCTCCAGGGAGTCCCAGCTGGGCACCAAGTCAACCCAGGTGGGACAATGGGGGAAGGAGAGAATGACTGAACCCTTCCAGTGTAAGGGTTACTTTATTCGTTATCTTCTCCCCTGCCTGCCCGCAACCCTCCCAGGGCCCAGAGATTCACTCCGAGTCTGTCACCGCTCCCCTGCTTCCAAATCTCCAGACTCATGTAGAGCCCTGTGGGCTAGATGACGTGGGCCAGATTCATCTCACAAACCAGATGTTGAGCACCACTGGCCTTGTGGTTAGGGCATTGCTGTAGCACGGGAGCTCTGGACCTAATCTCTGCTCTGCTGCAGACTGCAAGGTATTTCAGTGCACAGCATGACTGTGCCGTACAGCAGTGCTGCTAGCCCCCACGACAGGGAGCTTATGCCTAGTCACTCACTCAAGGTCACAGAAGCGAATCTGTGACCACACAAGGAATTGTACCTGGGTCTCTCAAGTCCTAGGCTAGGCCCTAACTGCTGGGCCTTCCTGTCCACAATATAGTTCTACCACAATAATTAATAGTAAAGGAGATAATGAAGAGTCTGCATAGAGCAGCCTTGCTTATCTGACTAGGACATGGGATAAATCATTTATCCAAAGAACTAAGGGAGGGTTTCAGTGCAATTTTAAATAGCAAATGATCTCCATCTGGTACCAGGATATTCAGAGTGTGTTGAGGTCTGGATAAGAGGTTTTCAGACAATGTATTTAATTTATCAGTATTTGTATTACCATATCTCTGGAGGCCCAGTCCTGCTTGCCGTTGGATACCTCGAGGTAAACAACCAGCTCCAGCCTCTGTTTGAGCCCAGTTTGCATATTTGTTTTTACAGATGAACTTTACCACCCAGGAGAACCGTACCATCTTTTAATTCTCTTGTGCAACATGAACAGCTTAACGAGAAAGAAGCAACATTCAACAACCTGCATGCCATCGGACACCTGAAGTAAACTGCCTTTATTTGAGCCCAATTTGCATACTTGCAGAGCAGCTTTTTTACAAATTAACTTTCCTACCCAGGAGAACCATACCATTTTTTAGTTCTCCTGTGCAATATGAAGTTTCATTTCTACCTGGGAGAAATCTTTGAATTCTCCTTTGCCTGATGCAGGACGTTTGAGCCTGAAACCTTGCAAAAAAAAAAAAAAAAAAAAAAGATTTTTTTTGCAACTATCTAGTTGGCCTAATAAAAGATATTGCCTCTAGCCCAAGAGTTTTGTCTGCCCCTGCCCCCACCAAACACACACATTGTGCTAGGTGTTGTACATATGGTGCTTGTACATGCTATGGCAGTTTAGTTCTCCCTAAATTGAACCAGTGGGGGTTTTTTTAAAACCTACTGTTTCAATTTAGGGAGAATTAAACCAGACTAAACCGCTGTCATGTATACACAAGGGTTAGGGGGCCCGATCCTTAGTGTTTACATGCCTCTCCCGCAGTTGGGGGGGAAGGAGGGGTGCATGGTGGTGGGCAAAGTGGTCCCGGAGCTGTGGGGGACCCCGCTGCTTCCCTCCGCAGAGGCGGCACCTGCCCGCTGGTACCTGGCCCAGGTGGTTGCTGGGGGTGCCGCAGCTGTGGAGGGAGGCACCGGGCCCCTGTGCAGCTCAGGTAAGCAGGCAGGGTCCAAAAGGAAAAAGAAGATTAGGCTCCTTACCGCTTTTTTTTTTCTTCAGTTGAGCCTGCCTGCACCAGCTGCTGCTGGATCACACAGCCCCTGAGCCGCAGGAGAAGCAGGTAAGCTCCAGCACCTGGGACTGCCCAGGAATGGCTGGCTTGCCCTTGGGGCAGAGCGGCAAGAGGGTAGCTCAGTGCACTGGCAGTGGGAGAAGGAGGCAGAGATGGTGCACGGGGCACTGGAAGCCCACCAAGCCCAAGCTTCCCTGAGCATGTCGGCTTCCGGTGCCCTGTGCACCATTGCACTTTGTTAGGTAGCAAACTAAAACACCTCGTAGGGGTTTAATCTTGCTACATTACAAAGTCATTTAAAGTGGAATACACTGCCAATCGTGCAAACAGCAACGCCATTAAAGCTATACAAAAGGGCATTTAAACTGCTATAAAGGCCAATTTTGTTGCATGTGCGAAGGCCCATACATAAGAAATGGTGCTCTCCCCAAAGGGTTTATTAGAAGGCAAGGTATAAGAGGGGAAACTAAGGCACAGAGAGGGAAGGTGACTTGCCCAAGGTCATCTAGCAGATTATGAACAGAGCCTGGAGTAGCACCCAGGACTATCTCCAGTCCTTTCTGGCCATTGCATTTTCCTGCCTCTGTTTTGCTTCAGCAGTATTAAAGATGGCCAGCAGCACGTTACTAATTAAGAATTGTTCAGTACTAGGGAGGCATGCATATGGCAGTGGCAAAATACCACATATAAAAAAACTCCTAAATCCAGGGACCACTAGCTTCCTTCTTTACAGTAAATTCATTCTCCATGTAACCCTGGGTCTATAGACCTTGTGCTCCATTCTCTCTAAGCCATCCCAAAATTTAGTCTCACCCAGGTGTCACACACGCTCCCTCAGGGAGTATGTTCAGATCCATCTTCCATAATCCCGTGGTCTTACTTCTCTTGCTGCTTTCTTCTAGTCCTCCTTATGGTATAAGTAGAAAGCTGAGGTATCCTCCTGCTAAAGTTTAGTTCTGCAGGTGGAGACCCTGGGTACAACCTCTGGTCTGTCACCTCTAATATCTCTTCTCAAGTCACCCTGCCCACCCCGACATGGAGCCAGGGAAATGGAGACCCCAGAGAGCACAGAAGAAAAGACTCACCTGTAAAAGCTTCCTTCCGCACCTTGAAGGTGTCAATGATGGGGGTGCTGATGCCTGCCATGGTCCCAATCATGCTGCCCAGCCCCAGGTTGATCAGCATCAAGAAGAACATCACGGACCAGAAAGGAGATGCAGGGAAGTGAGTCATTGCTTCAGTGAAGGCAATAAAGGCCAGACCTGTTCCTTGCACTGACTGTACAGGGACAGAAAAAGGCAGAGTAATGTCAAACTAGGAGTAAAAACTACATCGGGAACATGTGCATAGTGCTTTAGAAGAGGCTTGTGTGCACACACCCGAGGCAAGTTGGGTGGGGTTTTTTTTAATATTTCACGCATTGTGCCTGGTAGTTGTACGAGATGGTTGTTCCTCAGGTTCTCAGCACAGGTTAAACAAACACTTGCCTAGGATGGCTCAGATAATGATGAGCCGCCCTGAGCAGGCAGTTGCATTAGCTAATCGCTGGAGGTCCCTTTGTGAGTCTATGAAAGTACATGTGGCAGAGTGGTTTAGGTGGTTTTTGGCATCCCTAAAGGCTTGGGTTCAAACCTTATTTCTAGTTATCCTCAGTAATCCTCACTCTGCACTTGTACAGAAAGCTCCCCCAGGAGGTGACCCAACAGTGAGCAGACTGGGGAACCAAAAGCAACTGGAGGAGATATCATGGCTCCCTCATGTGCCACTGGCTTCAGACAGTAGCCTCGTGAGCCACCAAAGCTGCAGACAGAACTTGGGACTTGGATATACAAGCCTGTGCTCAACAACAGCTAATCCTGCTCCCCCGCTCCCAAACCTGTGCACATATTCCCTTCTTAAAACACCCATGCTCATGCCTTCCCAGGCATGTACACACAAAGACACTGGTTAGACACTAAATATGCTTGGAGATGCATGAATGAGTCTAGAAAGGATAGAGTTACCCTCAGTTACCCCGTTAACATTAATGAGGATGGAATTTGCCCTGCCGCCTTGTTCTGTGCTGCACACAGGAGAGCTCTGAATGCATGCTGCATGCAGTGCACACGTGTCTGATGAGCGTATATGTCAAGGCAGCCACTGGAGCATTGCATATATTATGCTGGACTCCGCAGGCTCCAATAACTTCCTCTACAAAGAAGGGGGATCAGAATGCAGAGCCCCTGCAGGACCCCACAACAGCTTCTCCATCTGTCTCATCCAATCAATTCCCTGTCACTATAGGAGTCTGGCGGTGCTGACACCTTGATCCAGCCTATTGCTTGCCTGTAGCATACAACACTTCAGCTCTCTAAGGACTGAAATGCTATAACCAGTGCCTGAGCTCAGTATAAGAGGTAACTGGGTGGAATGGGTCTTGGTCTACAGGGGTCGGAGTCACGGACTTAATGATCCCTTTGGCTTTCATCTCCATGAAATTAAGAAACAGGTCCTGCAGCATAACCTGTAGCTTCCCAGCCTGCACTGGCTGGGTGGAGGGGCAGCGCCATTAATTCGCTCTACAGCCAGAGACGAGCAGAGTTATCGTTTAACAGGCTACATTATGCTAATGCCAACAGACACAAGTATGCACACACATACATACCCGCACATGTACGAACACCCTCCCTTGACACACAGGGACTGCACTGTTATGTACTTACCTGCCCAGGTGTTGTGTGTGCACACAAACAGACACGTGCATACACTACAAAGATGCCCGGTAGAGCAAGGAGCCTGTGTGATTTTATCATAGAATCACAGGGTTGGAAGGGACTTTAAGGGCCATCTAAACTGACCCCCTGCAGGATTCACTATTCCTATGCTACCCAAGACAAATATCTATGCAGCTTCTTGAAAACCTCCAGTGAAGGAGATGCCAATCTTCCCTAGGCCACTTGTTCCACGGTCTTGCTGTTCCTGTTGAACTGTTCTCCCTCTTCTCTATAGCATATTTTCAAATATTGGAAAACTGCAATCATGCCCCCCACCCTCGCAACCTTTTCTCCAAACTAAACACCCCAAAGTTCTCTCAGCCTTCAGCTGGCATTCAATCCCTTTATCCTCTTCGTTGCCCACTCCCAGATCCACTCCAGTTTCCACATCCATCTTAAACTGCAGGCAGTACTCTTAACTGCAGCCCACCCAGGGCCAAGCCGAGTGGTACTATCACCTCCCTTGTGTCACCTGTTGCCATACTTCCATTGATGCAACCCCAAATTGCATTTGCATTTTTGTGACTGCATCACAAGACTGAGTCATGTGGATTCTGCGATTCACCAAAACCCCCAGATCCCGCTCAGTGGTTCTACTAGACAACCAGCATTTCCCATTCAGGACTGGTGTGACTGGCTTCTCTTTCCTACTTGTAGCACCTTCCACTTCTGCTTGCTGAATTGCATGCTGTTGCCTTTAGCCCAGCTCTCCAATCTATCAAGAAGATCCTTTTGAATTCCACTTCTATCCCCCCAAAGTGTGTGCAGCCACTCCCAGTTTCCTGTTATCTGCATATTGGACCAGGAAGCTCTCTAGTCCAGCATCCAAATTGTTAATAAAAGGTTTAAACATGACCAGGTGTAGAAGAGACCCCTGTATTACACCATTTGAATCTTCCTGCCATCACTCCATTTATAGCTACTCTTTTCTTCCACAGATACGTGTTCTTCTACTCAGATGGCCAAGTAACACTGTTGCACTGGCTCACCAGACAGCCTGCCAACCTACAGATGCATTCACAGGCATTGTATATACAGTATGCAATGCTCCAATATACGGTGGGCCAACATGCCCAGGCTTTCATGCACTGGCATACGTGCTGCTCCTATATAAACAGCACTGGGTGGACAGCATGAGCAGACCTGCTAGAGTTACCCAAAGCATTGTGGCTTTAGCATCCCCAGCCTCTCAGAGGCACTTCTGGTTCTAAAATAAGAGACAGGTTTTTTGCATTGAGCACCTTGTTGAGCTCATCTTCCAGCAAGCAGGCATCCAAGCTCAGCTCCTTGAAGTGATTCTCCTTCACCGTCATGATCACCTTGTACATCTCGCTGTAGTCCTTGGCTGTGAGATGGGAGAAGTTCACATGGGGCGGGATGAGGTCATGGCTCAGGACCTTGGTGTTCAGGTAGCCCAGGATCTTCTCAGCATTCCTAAGGGAGCAAGGCCAGAGTCATGCATGAAACCCTTGAGCACTGCACCCTGCAATGAGATGAGGAATGAGCACGTGGTCCCGTGCAGTGGGGCAGACATGGGATGTGATCACTAATCAGCCCATCGTCTGGGCCTGGCATGACATTGTGTGTGGGTGGAGGGATGCAGGATGCAAATGGGAGCAAAGCAGGGCATAAGCTGAAACAGAGATGATGCACAGTAACACCTAGAACACAGGATGCAATTTCCCATCCCATGGGCCAGGCAAGGTGCTGTGTGCATTGGGTCCTCCCTCTCATCCCACAGCTGAGGCAAGGGTTCACTTCTGCATGGCAGAGATAAGCTGCCTTAGCTACCAATTCCAGAGACTATTCCCCACCCCCCAACCCCCCGCCAACAGGGGCTGAAGCCCCACCTATCTCCTGAACTCTAGCTCAGGCTGCAACAAGAGTCAGAACTGGCTTGTGCAGCAATCCCACAACTCTAGACCCTGGCATTGCCCCCAACTTGCTCCCCTGGTTTATCATTTAGATGCATGTAGCTTCCTCACTTCCACAGACCTAAAAGCGCTATGCACATCTTAGCAATCACAAATAGAAATCACACCACTCAGATGTGAAAAGCAGCTGCTTCTGGGGTAAAGCGCAGCAGCTCTTTAGCTTCCCATAGCTAAGTACCACTTTAGGACAGAAATGAAAGGGAAAACCTTCTCCAGATGAAACTGGAGGGAGAATTTACAATTGAGTTGGCCCAGCTGGGTTCCCCTAGGAGACTTGGACCAAGACCCTACACTCTAGGTTCAGGTCAGAGACCAAAGGAAGGTAGGCACTCAGTTCCAATTGGGAGTCATTAGGAGTTGAGCTCCTAACTCCTTTAAAAATCTAGGCTTTAAGACTCAGGTCTGTGGTCCTGTGCCTTATCTGAACCACAATGACTTCAGCTGGGCACCAATTGAGGAGAAATTTCCCATCCAGGAATGGATCAGACTCAACACAGATGGAGCCCTCACCCCTGCAGTGTCACCCTCAGGGGTTGAACTTGGAGATTCTGGGTCTTAAAACCATGAGCTGCTATTGCATGTGTTAAAGGAGTTACAAGAGTCTGGGTAGGTGTCCCTGTCCTACTGAGAGGATCAGGGCTAAGAGAAGGGTCCCGGGAAGAGAGAGAGAGAGAGGAGGATACACGTACTCCACCACACATTTCTCATTCATGATGTTAGCCTTGAACCCCAGGACAGCAAAGACCACCAGGGTGGCCAGCACGGAGGTGAAGAAGTTGATGAAGGAGACAAGCGCAGCATCAAAGTGGCAGTTATTGTCCTGCTTGTTGTAGCTGGAGAACGCGATGACTCCTCCAAAGCCCAAGCCCAGGGCGAAGAAGACCTGTGTGGCTGCCTCTCGCCATACCTGGGGATCCAGCATCTTGTCAAGCTGGGAATGGAGATAAACCAGTGAGTCACCTGCTCTCCCCACTGACTCAGCCTAGCAGGCCTGTATCTAAAAACATCATGCCTGTCACTGCACCAAAGCAATGAGCCCCTCGCTAGAACAGATGGGCGGTGGTCCTACATGCTACCCAGAGCTTGGGACTCTTGCACATTGCACATGAACAGACCATCTTGCTGTGAACTGGCAGAGGCAAGGACAGAGTTTCTTTCTTTGAAGACAGAATGACCTTTCACGCTGATGCTGCAGAGTCCCTCTATAGGTCTCCCAGAGCTGAGTGTTATTGTATCTGTTTCACACATGGGGAAACTGAGGCATCAAGCAGGGAAGTAGCATCACAACTGAGCAAGTTAGGGGCAGTCCTGAGGATGAGAAGCCCCAAACCTGTGGTCCACCTGCTGCATCCTTCATGGAGCCAAAGCACTTCCTGATGGTGAACAAGTATAATTAGCTCCTTTCAGAGCTGAGGGCAGCAACTCACCTAAAGTCATTCATAAGGAGTCACTTGCAGAGAGACACCCTGCCCACTAGGGTGGGCACACCTGCACCAAGCTCCTCATCTTCAACACATCCATCCCTCCAGTCTCCCTCCCCTCCATTACATGGGCACCAGCTAGCACTGCACATCCACTCAAGTGAGTGCCAATCTTCCTTGGAGGACCACTGGCTGCTGAGTGCTCCCTTCAGGATCCTCGAATGCCTGTGTCTCCCTACGGTGCAAGTGCTTTAAAAGTACCCTCAGCATCACTACTGCTTTGAGGTGCCCATCAGCTTGTGTAACTCGCACCCCCTGGGCACCACGCTCTACTGCTCCTAAGAGCTGCCGTTCTAGGATGCAAGCCTCTGGGTGCCTTTCATTAAGAGATCATAATTCATATCTTGTAAGAACTTCACAGGCTGAGCCGATTCATCGACATCTCAGCTTAATTAATGAATTAGCCAGTTCATCAACTGATACACAGTGCCAACAGAGGGTTATGCATCAGCCAGTTTCCAGCCTCCTGGCATCTTAGCATGAAGCCCATAGCTAGCTACCAACGCCAGCAGAACCGACAAGTGCTGTAGGTCCTGGGCAGCAGTGTCATCCTGATCCAAGCAGTCAGCCCCCAAAGTATCCCATGCTTGAACCTGGCTGCATCCCCCCACCCCAGTGAAGGTACAGTCAGGTCCAACTGCATCAGGTAGGGGTGGCCTATGGGTTCCTGATGAGCTTCAGTGTGGGCCTTATTTCAATACCAGTCTTCAGTAGGAGTGTATGTATGTGTAGGGGGTTATCTAAGCAAGGCTGCATATGGCTGCACTACTGCTGCTTTTTAGTATGAACTGTGTGTGTTCGTGCATGCATGCGTGCACTTACACTAGTTGCAGGGGAGGGGGGACACAACAATGACTGTCGGTGTGTAGGTGTGACTGGCAGCTGCTCTGCCCGTGTGTAGGCATGACTGCACATGTACATGTGTGCATCAGTGTGTGCCTGCCAGTGATTTTCTACAGCGGCAGCCAGCTTCCTCCTGCAAAATAAAAGCAGGAGGCCGAAAGGAAAGGGAAGGAGTCTGAAATCTGTTGAGATCAGATCCACCTCCTCCCCTGTTGGCAATTTGAGGGACACTGGGCAATGTCTATGTCTGATCAGGGCAATGGGGGATGGGAATTTACCTTTGGAGTGAACATATGCAGGA
This sequence comes from Alligator sinensis, assembly GCF_000455745.1. Taxonomy (NCBI): domain Eukaryota; kingdom Metazoa; phylum Chordata; order Crocodylia; family Alligatoridae; genus Alligator; species Alligator sinensis. The sequence continues at coordinate 105,913 of NW_005843044.1, forward strand.
TCCCATCTACGGCTCCCCTCAGCAGCAGTCCCCGCACCAGGAAGCAAACCAGCACCACGTAAGGGAAGAGGGAGCTAAAGTACATCACCTAGGAGAGAAAGGGACCAGTATAACCAGGCCTGTACACAACTCCAGTGCCCCACACTGGTGCTCAGACAGCCCCTACCCTCCACTCCCCTCTGCAGGGGCACTGCATGAGAGAAAAAGGAGAAGGGGAGCCAATGCTGCCCCAAAGAGCAAGCTATTTGCCCCTCTAAGCCTCCATTGAACATGACTCACCACTAGCAGGTGCTGTGCTGCTAGGGGCATGTCTCCATCCCTTGGTACTCTCCATCACTAGCAGGGAGGACCAGAACCCTTCCACCACAGGAGATTTGAACTCAGCATTTTCAGCTATCACCGGAGCTATGGGAGAGCCTCCACTAGCATTTAGCAGTAGCAGGTGGTTATATTCTACCTGGGCCAGACGCTGCATGTTGCTCACTACTGCCCTCCATTCTCTTCCTGTGCTACAGTGCCACAGTACATGCCATGCAGCTCAGGCTGACTTCCTGGGTATCCAGGGTGCCTTTCTATTGCTCACATGCAGGGCCAAATTAATGCATGGGCAAACTAGGCACGTGCCTAGGGCCCTAAGTGAAGAAGAGACCCAGTTGTGCTTATTTTACATATTGTAATTATTGAGTGAAAAAAAAAAAGTAATATACACATTTCCTCTTCAGCTAGGGGCCCAAGAGTTTGTTTGCCTAGGGCCCACCAAAGGGTTAATCCAGCCCCGCTCACATAAACGTGTATTAACGGAGCCCAGGGGGCATACTTAATCTGAGCACGGACTCGTCTCTGCTGCTGCTCTGCTTTCCAACCCCACTCTCTGCAGATCACCTGCTGCCTCTCAGTAGTGCACGGGTGGCAGCCTGAGGCGTCACTGCTCTATGGCACCTGTGCATGTACCAAATGCTGCATGGCACAGTGACAGACCGAACAAGTTTCAACTTCCCAGGGGGCACTTTCCCCTTTGGAACTGGCTCCTGTATTTCACTCACCCGCTGTGTGCTGAAGGCCTATTATGCAAATATTAATGGCATCTAAATGTTGTTCATATCCTTCTCTCCAAGCCTCTTAGCCATCTCTGGCTTGTGGCTGGCACTCACTAAGTCCCTTTGCTACCGCATGATGCTCTAGGATACTGCTGCAGCTTCCTCAAGCTGGCAGTTCCTCAGCAAAACCAAGGACAACAAACTGAAAAGGTCAAATTTCTGTCTCTGGCCTAACAAGACTCAGCTGCCAACATCAGGCCTATCATTGTCCAGATGCTTGGCCTGACTTTCCAAGGTGCAGAGTATCCCCAGGGCCTCCAGGAGTCAGCAGGAGCTCTCCATGCTCAGTACCTGCAAATACTTGTGTGCCTCTGTTAGGGCACTCAGAGCCCGACTTCAACATGACTGCAGAAGACAGCCTCCTCATCGCCCCTCGGGGATCAGCAGCAGGCACCGAGGCCAGCTGTGATGGTTACATCAATGATGTGGCATGCCCAGTAGTGATGGAGAAACCTCCTTCCTCCAGGCAGAACACAAAAGCCCAGGATGCCACATCCTCACTGCTCTCATTACCTGAGCCACGTAAATTAAAGCTAGCTCAGGGACTACACTTGTAACACTTCCATTTTTCTGTGTAGGCACGTCACATGCTATTTTAGCTAGACCTATCTTGGCCAGACACTCCCAACTATAATGGAAAGGTCTCCCGATAACCTTGATGTTTGTAACCTCACCTCACCCAGTTGCAGGAGGAGTCTTCTTTTGTAGCATTAGTGCCAACACTCACCTTGCCTGAAGACTGGATTCCTTTAATCATGGCCAAGCACACGATACTCCAGGCTGTCAACAGGCACAGAGTCATCTTCCAGTTAAGCCCCCCACTCTCCGAGATGGAGTCGGAAATGTCCAGGGCCTCCCGGTACCAGAAGTAAGTGGTAGCCGAGCTCTTTTCACATTCTGCCTCCACAACTGAAACAAATAAGTGTCACAGGAGCTTGGGTTGGGTTTGTTGGAGACTTACCCAGAATCTTATGGGGGCAGTGCATCATTAATAGTTTCTAGGGTCAGAAGGGACCTGAACAGATCATCAAGTCCGAGACCCGGGTCTGTCTAAGTTACAGTGCAAGATCCATGGACTGCAGAAAAGGCAAACGTCACTTCAGAGCTCAGGGAATTGGATCTTTAGCAGAGAATATGGAGGTGTTGTCAACTGAAAAGATGTTAAATAAATGGTGCAATTTACGCTTCCCATAAAATAGTCACAGATGTACCGAAGAAGTGTAGAGATGTTATTAAATGCTCTATTAGCTTAGCCAGAAACTTTATTGAGCTCTTAGGAACCAGTCAAACAAATGCTTTAAATAGACTTCCCAGCTGTTGAATCCATATGCAATCCTGACAGCACAGATCCAGCACCCAGCGCTGCTTTAGCGCAATCAGGTGACACTGGCACCTGGAAACAAGGAGCCCCCGGAGAAAACCAAGTCCCAAGAGCAACTCACACAAGGGCACATCTCAGTGGATGGAAAACAGCCCTAACCCAGTGCATCCCCACTGCAGGACAGCTATCAGCTATGAAACCTACCCACAATCCTGGAAACACTTTCCCAGATGCGGTGCCACCTCCTGGCAGCTGCAACCATTTGCAAACCTAGATGCTATTGTCCCAGTAATTGTCAAGCTGGAGCAACAAAGGAATTACTTACTGGCCGTTGTGCCATTGTTAATGATGGGGCACTCACTCCAGGGCAGGGGATACTGAAAGGATTTAAAGAAGTAGAAGATGCTCCATCCAATGATCACGTTGTAGTAGAGACCAACAAAAAGACAGACCTGGGAAGGGAGAATAATATGATGTTTAAATCCCACATGATGCATCCACCAGACAGACTTCACACTGTGCAGGAAACCCTTGAGCTAAGAGAGCAGCTTGCATCACAGGTCATGGTAATCAGGGTCAGATCCACAGTTCCTTGACTGTGGAAGGCTTCCATGGCTTTGTCCAGGCCCTTGTCCTGAATTTTTATGGAAAGCAAACGTGCAGCTTGAGTTGCCAGCTTTCAATCAGAGCAGACCCCAATGGTTGGAGCTGAAAACTAGAGAAATCTATACTAAGGAAAAGGTGCAAATAGTCAACCGTAAAGGTAAGGAATCATGAAAGCAACTCATCCTCATTTGCAATGTTTAAATAAGACCAGATGTTATTTTCTTGAGAGAGAGATTCTAGTTCATCAAGAATTAATGCAGGGAAGTCCTATAGCTTGTGTTCTGGAGGAGTCCAGACCAGATGCTCACTACTGTCCCTTCTGGCATAATAATCTACGAATTGCACTTTCCTTGGGAGCATCTGCAGCTTGTGCTGCACAAACACATTATGTGTGTGTTGTATCATTTACTTTTTTACACAACCACGTGGGCATAGCTGGGTTCCAAATTACTGTATTTGCTAAGTGTGTACATACATGCAAAGCCTGGCTACATGCACATTGGTGCTCCAACACGGTTTGGGTGGTTTCTAATGTATGGGACACACTAAGTGTGGCCAGAGGGCTCACAACCCAGTTAAAGACTCATCCTTTTTTTTCCCCTATATGCTACAATATACTATCCAGCCTGAGAACAGAAGCCTCCCCACTTGACCCATGTAACTAAGAGGCACAGCATTACTTGTGGGGGGGGAATTCCTAGAGTATCTTCTTAAATCTCTCACGTACTCAGAAAAGAAAGAAGCAATGAATTTCATCTAACTGGCTGGGCGACTGTGCTGCTGTCTCACCAACTGAGAGCAAAAGGCGGGTTTGTTAAGCGGTGGGTTCCTTCTGAGGAATTTGCTCAGCTGGTCACTTATAATCACATTGATGAATCACATGTAAAACCCACTGAGCAGCACGAGGCATGTGCATCCCATCCTGTTCCTGATACACAGAGGATGGGGAATCTGTTAGAAAGCCTGACCTTTTGGGTGGAATTTCAAAGGCTCAAACCTTTAGCTTTGGGATGGAGCTAGGCAAATAGCAGCTTTTTTGAACCAGAGCATTTGTTTTTTTTATAAGTTCCAATTCCTTGCTTTACAAATGTTAGCGAATAGAAACAAAGAGAGGATTTAAAAAAAAAAAAAAAACAAAAAAAAAACCAACAACAACAAAAAAATCAAAATCAAAACCAGCCATCATTTGATCACATCAGTATTCCTGCCCAGAGCAGGGGGGTGGACTCAATGATCTTTCAAGGTCCTTTCCAGTCCTTAACTTCTATGAGATTTCAATTAGTGAAACAAGGTTTCTTATTTCTTCAAGTGGATTTAGGGGGTTGTTTGGTTTGCTAAAAATTGTAGAGATTTTGACATTTCTAAGGGAAAGGAAAACCATGTCCCCAACCATTTTTCACTTTCCATTTCAACTGAAGACTAGCCTGTTGTTTCTCCAGTTACGCTATAGCTGGGAAACAATCTTTGCAGCTGGCACGGCCCCTAGAAAAGACCTCCCCCTGCACGTGCCCGAGGGGAAACTCCTGCAAGCAAAACTCACTAGACAGCTGGCAAATCCAATGCCCCCCAGGCGGGGGCAGACGTAGTTCCACACTCCAATGCTGCCCCGGCGGATTCTCTGACCCACGGCCAGCTCCAGGAAGAAGAGAGGGAGCCCAATGATGATGAGCAGCACTAGGTACGGGACCAGATAGGCACCTGAGGGGAGAGAGAAGGTCAGTTAGAGAGGTGGGATCTCTGCCACTGCTCTGAAAAGGCAGAGGTCCTTCCTACTGGGGAGAAGAAACAAAACAGTCTAAACCACGATGTCTCAGCAGCCGATTATTCGCTATAACCCCAAACCACAGGAATCTCCCACACACGTGCAGAGGAAGCACAGGCTTGGAGAAACCACCATAGACACACACACCTATACAGGAACACAACACAGTACCTGTGTAAATGCATAAATTGCAGTCCAACATAACTGCATTCATACAGAAAGGAGGAGGGGGAGATATGGCAACACACACAGATATCTATAGGTACTCGATAGGCATACATACACAGATGCCTGCATGATACACACACATTCACTTCATCAACCTCCTGGATACAAAAAAAAAAAATCATGGACTAAATATAGATATTGGATTTATGACACATTATAACCTGCCTGACAGCTGACTCCCCAGGTACCTCTCCACTATTTAATGGCTACATTCATCCCCCTTCACCCTACCACCCAACCCGTCTCTCACCCACTGACTCCTCAATCATCATCGACTGCCTGTCTTGTATGCGTACCCGCCCAGCCGCTGGCTTCTTTACTATTCCTTCCATCCAGGAAGAGCACACACCAACTGCAGAGGCAACCTCAGTCTGACAAAGGGTTTTTAAACCTGAAAGCTTGCTAAAAAAAAAAAAAAAAAACAGTCCAAAAAGGGTTTTTAAAACCCAAAAATTTTAAAAAAAAAAAAAAAAAAAAAACCAAAACAATTCCCCAACTATCTAATAAAAGATATCAAATTCACCCAAAGAACCTGGCCATTGGCCAACATAGAACATGCACAGGTGTCTGTATAGATACATGTACATAATGATGCACATATAGTTACACACATGCTCACTCTGAGTTTCCTTTCTAGCTACAAGGATGCACACACAACCACACTCTGCAGTGACTACACATGCTTTTGCATCTTCCATGTGTATAATGAAATGCTTTCAGGTGCAGATCACATTTTCAGGTTCCTTCCTAGCTCCATGCTTGTACAAACACACACACACACATCTGTGCACACAAATACTTATAGACAAACATACCTTAAAAAACACATAGGCTACAAGCAGACCTCACATTTGTCCCAGGATAAACTGTTTTATCCTGGGACAAATTGCAATCATTCAGATGTCTGCTGTCCTGGGATAAATCCTAAAAAGATTTAGGAGATAAAAAGTACTTACAATTTACCCCGGGACATCAGAAAGTGCATCTGATTGGTGGTCCCAGAATTGCATCACCAAATCAATGGCAGAAAATCAGCCGTGCATTCAGCCACTCACTAAACCCCAACTGGAAAAGCAATTTGTGTATGTGCCAATCCTGGGATATTTGTTCTGGGACAAACCCAGGTAAAATTTCTCCAGGGTAAAAATGCAACATCTGTTCCCAGCCATAGGCAAATGCATTGTCTTGTAGCACCCAGATACACAAGACTGGCATGCACCTACCTGCATGGGATGGACTGACATAATAGCACACTAGTGCTATATCAACTCCTGCAGTAGTAGCCGCTTCACTTTTGCAGCTGCCTTCAAAATTGTGCTTGACAGCCTGCCAGCTGTCTTACTAGAGTGAGCAGCTCCTACCAGGGCTAAATGGAAACTCTCCATGGAGGAAGGGCTTTAAATAGAAGCACCATTAATCTCTGTCTAATTGGGGAGACAGGAGAGAAATTAGTAGTTCAAGAAGCGTATCCAGATGACCACAAAAGGACAAAATGACGCATGTTGGAGCTACCTGCTGATAAATTACTCCAGGACCCGGTGAAGCTCAGAACAAAAGAAGCAGAATTAGTCACAACCTGTATTTTTACTGACTGGAAGGCTGCAGGCATTTAATCAAAAGACCTGCAATACCTGGCAAGTGGGACATGCTGGTTAGAAACGAGCATACTGTGATCCAACCCAAACCAGCTCACATAGCTGACAGAACTTCAGGGTTTTCCCCACACATTTTTACCCTTGCACAGCTCAACTCACCAGGCTGGGCTTAACACAGCCACCACCTCTGCCACAACAATACACAGGCAGTTAAGTGTTAATCTCACACGGATACCTATGCAACCTCCTGCCAGCTACATGAGGCATGCATGTAAAGCACAGCAGCATAACCACAAACCAGTACCTTCCGCTTGTCACCAGGCTTGTCCAGTCAACCACTGCAACATGTCCTCAGGTTAATTCTGCACCTAAAACAACTTTGCTGTCACGCCAGTGCAAAATCATTGATGATACCCATCACCCTGTGTCATGGTCTGCACAGAACAACTCTATTTGGCAGAGCAACATCACTCAGGGCTAGGTACACTGTCACTCTGCTCCTATGACAAGCTCCCTGACAACGTTTTCAGATATTAGTGTGATCTACAGCGCTGGAAGCTTTAGAAATTCAGACAGAGAGAGAGATAAAGCCATCACGCTCTTGCAGGAGAGCGAGCAAGAGAGAAAGCATAATCCAAGATGATAGATAGATAAATAGATACATAAAGTTACCTCTCATTAACAACAAACAGGTTCAGCACTTGTACCCAAGAGGGCAAATTCACCTCATCAATAATAATAAGGCTTTCTACTTGCACACTGCTTTTCATCTAAGGATCTCAAAGCACTTTATAGGATGGGTGACTTATCCTATCCAGATAGCATCTATCAAAGAGACCAGCTGGTTTGCATTATCAGTGCTAAACACAGCTTAGTTCATCCATCATAACCTCCTTGGGCCAAGTCCTCAGCTGTTATAAATTGACATCACTCCACTGAAGTCACTAATTTATACCAGCCGATGATCTGGGCTATTGTTTCTAATGAAAACCTAAGCTTTACTCCTGCTACTACAATCTCCCCCTGCTTTACAGCTAAATCTCTCACTTAACATCACCCTTTTAGCTGCTCAGAACTGTGCACGCTAGATGACCACATCCCAGCACACCAGACCTCACAGCTCCCTGTGTTGTAAAGCAGCCTGTTGTACCTGGGAGTATAGCAGTCCAAGCTGTCAGACCTATGCACATAAGCAGGGACAAAAAATGCACCTGCCTCCATGCCGAACTGGCATGTGATAGTGCCATGCCCATATTTTTAACCGTGGTGTGCAAAATCAGGAAGAAAAATTACATCATTGCGAGGGCTCTTGAGCACAGCGCGTTCTGAAGATCTGGCCCAGTCTCCCTCTGCTACCAGCACACAACTGTTCTCTCCAACATATGTAGAGTTTGTTGCCAGGAACAAACACAACTTGCCACTCCCACGCATTGCGGTGTTTCATCTAACACATATAAGCTCAGTGTGCTTGGAGTGCACAATTCAGTCTACTGCAGCCATTTCACTACATCACCCAACTGATGTCAGCCTGCACTTTGGCCCCCAAAGGCCAGGTACTTAAACCTGTGCCTGCCTTTAAGCATAAGGTAGTGATGATGGTTAATAATATGAATGTTGTTGTATTAATATACTTTGCAGTAGCAGCTAGAATTCCCAGGCCTGGATCAGGCACTATACAAACAATAAAGACTGCATGTCTAAATAACTCGATTAAATTATATGACTCAAAGTAGGAGGCAATATGATTCAGTGGACAGAGCACTAGGGCTGGGACTGAGGACATTTCAGTTCAATCCCTGGCTGTGTCTCTGCCCTGGACCTGCTCTGTAAGGAGCTTCAAGATCTATTAATGAAAAAATGACACATCAACAGCAGGCTTTTTTTTTTTTGGTTTTCTTTTTTTAAAGCCAGACACTTACTTAATTAAGCAACTGCCTGAATTGGGGCTCCATTTTCAAACAACAAGCTCCTTCCAAACTGAAAGCACATGCAGTAATTCCGCACTAACACGTCAGTGCCTGGCACCCAACACATGTATCAGGACCTTGCATGTCTGCTGCAGCCAACACAAATTAACACAGGCAGCGAGTTAGATTCTCCCATCCCCTGCACGGGCTGTGTGGGTCAAATGCCATCCCCGTGTGAAGAAAGAATTTGGATTGAAATTTGCCACCATCTAACACTCATCTCACACTGGTGGAAAGGAAACAAAAAGGGCCTACATGTAGTGTGAGTGGAGAGAGAGACATGAAGACATATCAAGCATTGCAACCCAGTTCCCTTGCAGCTTTCTGAGCTTTCGTGTTGTCCCCCTAGCACAGCCTTCCAGACCTAATGGGCGTGGATGACCAGGACTCTATGACCCCTCCTCACCACATTTCAGGAGCACTTTTCAGCCTTTAATCTAATGTCTTTCTTCATTGGAAATGCTGAAAAATGCAGAAAGTGTTACTGAATTTTGAAATGGTCCCAGCCTCCCTAGAATGGCTCAAAGCTCACCGGGAGGGTTTGCACCTGTGAGTTTGGACTGTTGTCACAACTTCAAAATCCACGACTTTCTATGGCAAGTCATAGGAGAGTCCCCACAGCCTCCTCTGACTATGAAAAACCACTGGGAATGTTTGTGGTGTCTCACAAAGAAAGGATGGGGCACCTCTGAAGTTGTGGGCCCTGATCCTGTTCCACCTATTGATGCACCTAAATGTGATTCTGGTCCACCCTGAAAAGCATTTCGTGCCAAAGGTAGGCAAGTCCTTCTTTGGCTTGCTGCTTTATTGGATAGTCTTAAAACTAAGGAGATAGCATGATAAAAAAGTAGGCTCATTAATGCTTTTACAGCAGCAGTCAACAACTTTTTCAAGCAGTGGGCTGGAACAACTGCACCCCATCAGAGGAAAGTTGACACTTCTGAGCTGGCCCCTGCCCCATAACACTTGAGCTCTTCACAGTCTATAACATACCCATGGCACTGGCTGTGTAACAGGAAAGCATTACCATTATCTCCATTTCACAGATGGAAAACTAGGGCACAGAGCTATAAACTATTTAGTTGCCTAGAGACCATCTCCAAAGGTGCCTATACATCTTTGGATTTCAGTGGGAGTTTAGGTCCCTAAATATCCCTGAGAAGCTGGGTAAAGTGACTTGCCCAAGATCACACAAGACACCTATGGCTTGAACTCACAGTTCCCTGGTCATAACCTCATACCCTAAGCTGGGTGGTCAGCCTTCCTCTCCAGAAGGCAGCAAGAAGGCAAGAGTTGGAAGAAGTAAGGGAAACATTGCAGCGATTGATTGGACCATAGACAGTAAACATGGGAGAAAGGTGAGACAAGAGCAAAGCTGTCAGTGGGGACCCAACGATAGGGAGAATGGATAGGGGATTTGAATGGACACAAGGCCAGTTCTTCAACTGCAGTAAATTGAAAACCATTAACTGAACAGGCCTCCCACAAGCACAGATGAGGTGGGCCAAGGGAGAAACCAAAGGTCAGAGTTGTCAGGCAGCTTGTCGGACAGCACATAGTAAGGAATAGCAATACATGGAAATAAAACCAGGAAACCCAATTGCTAGTCACTAGTCCACTCGCTAAACCTCATGCTCTGATCCTGGTTCTGATCTGGTTTACCACAGTGTAAATGAGGACCACAAAAGCCATAAAGCCAGGTGGCCTAAGCAACATAGCCCTAATAGAATCAACAGGCTACACTGATTTACACCAGTGGAGAATCTGGCCCAGTAATTGCATTCAACCTCCTCCTGGTAACTTTATAAATTCACTCAGTGCAACCAATCCATGCACACAATCATGTACATAATACAACCAATGCCCGCACAGCTGCATATAGACAATGTACGATCGACCATACAGATGTGTTTATGTACGTTCAGAGCAGTACAACAACACGAGCATATCTGTGTATCTGCAGTCCCTTTTAACCAAGGCATGCGTATTCAAATACATGCAATGCAATGGAACTCCTCATGCCTGCACTATGAGCTTATCCTCTCTTTGAACCGAACAGGGTCACGGTCAGTGTGCAGTCAGATCACAAGGGGAATCAGATGATGGGGAAGCGCAGGCACCCTGGAGCTGGCCAATGGTGTACTCCATCCTATTTGGGAAGGAAAGGCGAGGGAGGCATGAGCAGCCCTTAAGTGGCAAGTGCTGACTGTACAGGTTCATTCAGGAGAATGATTCATCGCTAAGATGAGGCTAGAGTCATGTTAATTATTGAGGACACTGCAACTCTGGATCTAGGCAGGTGCTGAATTATGCAACACTGTAATTAAGGTCAAGGAGGAGGAAAAGAGCCAGAAAAGGCTCCATGTGGGTGATCTGTGAGGGGGGACAACAAATAGGCGGCAGGCTCAGGGTCTGGCTGCCTGAATTTTACCCCAGGGAACTGAGTTCCCCGAGATAATGAGAGCATGAGCTATGGAGATAGATGCAGCTTCCAGTGGGAAGGGTAGTGCTGTGCCGCGAAGATGCTGAAGGCCAGATTTTCAAATCCGCTCAGCAACTGAGCTCTCATTAGGAGCCAGGGTTACTTGGCATAGCTGTGTACCAGGCCCCACAGGCTAACACAGCAGGCCTGACCCTGTGCTTTGAAGTCAGTGGGGACTATGTGTGGTTATCAGAAAGCAGAGCCTGGGCTAGCGGATGGGGGGGGAAACAGAAGGGGAAGCAAGGAAGCAGAAGAGTGTCCTTTCTGAATCCTGTATTGGTAAGTAAGCTCACTGTAGTAATTGCCAAGAGAAGCAGTAGATAACTGAGCGGTCTCAGGCAGCTTAGTCTCATCACCAGTCATGGCACTGAGGCACAGAGTGGTTAGCTGATTAGCCCAAGATTACTTTACAAGGCCATAGGAGAGCCACTAGAAATTCAGGCTCCTGGGCACTTCTCCATTTCCTATACCACACTCACTACACCTGCTCCTGCTCTCACACATGCTGGGGAAAAACCAAGAGTCACTACACTAATGTAAATGGAGTCATGCTGGTGTGAAACCAGTTTGAGACGAGCATCAATTCTCCCACGGGCACAAGAAGAAAACTCAGAAGTTCCTATCCTTGTACAAGTCACCAGTAAAATGCCAGTGTCTACTTCCGTTGTGATATATGACATCGCTGCAGCGATGTCATATTCAGTTTCCCGCAAAGAAAACCTGATGCAGCCCAGACACAATCCTGTGCTTGCAACTGTATAAAGATGAATGTTCTTTAATGAGGATTGGGATGGATGGATGGATGAACAGACATGCAGACATACAAACAGGATGTCCATATCAATGGGTGGCTGGACCTTCAGCTATTGTTGTTTTCAGTGGAACTACCTATGTTGGTAGGGTGGCCACCATACAGGACAGCACGCTTGTCCTCTGTCGATATGAAACTTGAATGCTTTTATGCCTTTTCTTGAAGAGAAAAATAGAGGACATGAAGGTTCTGGATTTCATATCGACCGAGGACAGAGTAGCAGAAAACCAGAATGTCCTCTATGATGGCCACCCTATATGTTGGTCAAAGATGAGCCAGGTTCAAAGATCATGGGCAAATTCCCTTCCAGCAATACAGAGTGGCACAATTTCATCTCCTAAATACCTGTCAGGTGTTTTTCCTACATTCCAAGAGTGCTAATAACACACATGGCTTATTTTTGCCCTTAAGACACGCATGGACACCTCCTACAGATGTCAGCAGGAGCTGCATGTGGGCAACTAGGGTAGGATTTGACCCCAGATGTTCCCCCTAGGTTTGCATTGGTTGAAGCCTTCCTGTGCCAACTCCCAGAGTCTCTTACCTCCTCCATTTTTTTGACACAGGTATGGAAACCGCCAGACATTCCCCAGCCCCACTGAGTAGCCAATCTGCGCAAGGATGTATTGCAGCTTGCTGTTCCACGCTGGCCGGTTCTCAGAGTCCAGGTCCTCCTCAGCATCTTTCTGCTTGTCCCAGGTCTCTCCAGCCACATTTAAGACACTGCGCTTGTAGTCCACAGGCTCCTCATGGGCCAACAGGTCAGCCACAGACTCAGTGACATGCTCATTACTGTGTTCCCGCTGCGTCACTTTGCTATTCTTAGGCATTGGGAACTCTCTGGCTTGGCGCCAAGCGTCCGGATGGGATGAGAAGGGACAGATGTGGAGTGGGGATGTCCTCGAGAGCGGCAAGTGCCGGCTTTGGAAATCAGCCCCTCAGTTCCTGTTCATCAATGGGACCTGCAACACAGGAACACCAGAGGCAATTAAAGCATAAAACCTGCTCCATTTGGCTCAGCTGTGAAGGGAGGCTCAGGCTGTACATGGACACTGCAACTGGGTTAGACTGAGCTGCTGGAGGCCTCAGTTCTGATGGGGCCTTCATGCTGTCCAGACGGTGTCTGGCATTTCACTGCATTGAGGACCTTTCCTTGGTCCAGATGGGAGAGAGGGTGGCTGCAGACATCCCAACGGGGAGTTTTTTCCCCTGGTACAGGAAGCTTAATTTGCAGCTTCTAGCACACCATTGCTAGTGGGGCCTTGCCCTGATCCAGATGGGAGGGCAGGGTGAGTCACAGCTGGAGAGGACCCTCACCTACCCCAGGTGGGATGGAGATGATATCACCCAACCCTGCCTGCAAGTGGTCTCCCATGCCCCCTGCTTCATCTGATTCAATGGCTTTTGGTCTGCAGGCAGGAGGAGCACCAGCTGCCTCCTGCAAAGCCTGGCCGGCCTCTCCAAGAACAACATGATCATTGCCCACTTCCAACACTCCCCTCCTTGTGGCTAACACCAGGCCCATCCTGTTGGGTCAGAGTTGAGGACTTGCTCTGCAACAACTGAAAATACAGTCTGAGCCAAGAACAGGCTTTGCTTGTGTTTATACGACAGCAACAAATACCAGGTTATCTCCCACCACTGACGTTATCAGAGCAACTGAATGGCCAGGGAGCACATAGCTAAATCTTTCAGGACAGTTTTACAACAGATGACGTCTGCAGAATATTGGCACTGTGTGCAAAGCCATTGATCGTACCTGCCTCCCTGCGTCCCAGGGTTGTTGCTACTTAGCATAGGGCCAGATCCATTCTTTGGTGAAAACCACTCGAGTCCCAGAGACTTGGATAAACCTACACCCTTTTTAGACCAGCTAGGGATCCAGCCCATATTGTTTAAAAGATTTACGGTGTCTGTTTTGTCTGAAAGTGTTCTCTAATTAGAACCATGATGGGGAAGCATTTTCACCAGTGTATTTTGAGGGAAGCAATTACTCTACAGTGTAATTATGCTATTAACAGGAACTCTGCCTTTTCAGCGAAAGTGCATTCATCAGCCCTTGTGCTATGCATTATGGAGTGAGTCTACACAGGTGATCCGTGCACGGTGGAAAAACTCTGAATCAGATTCCTTACTATTTGTTGTTGCTATTGCATGGCAGCATCTAACAGCCTATCCAAGGTCAGGTCCCATTCTGTTAGGGTTTCTATGCGACCATGGGGACAGACCGTTTCTAGCCAAAGCCCTTGTACCCTAACAGACAAGATGGATAAAGGGGACATAGAGGCACAGAGAGATGAAGTGACTTGCCCAAGTTGTCACAGTAAGTCAGCGGCTAAGCCCAAGACTATAGCCCCCACCAGCGGACTAACCACTATCATACCCCACATGCAACAAACCCTACTGATGTACTAACACTGGGCCAGATTCTCAGCTGCTATAGGTGAATGTAACTGCACCAAAGTCAATGGAGCTAACTGGATGTACACTAGCTCACTGAAATAGAAACCCAGGACTTGCTCTTGTCGAAGCCAGTGGCAAAACTCCCATTGAAGTCACTGGCCTTGGAGCTTCTCTGGAAGTTTCCCCAGTGAAAAAAACTATGACTGCTTGTTTAGCCATAATGAGCAAGTGCCGCAGAATTTGATCATGAATAGCTCTCCAGGTTCATCTCCTGCGATCATGTTTTATGTAGCGTGCGTTTTCAGTGTGGATCGATGCAAGATATAGCATGTTGTGGGCTAGATTCTCAGCTTGAAAAATTAATCTCAGCTCATTTGATTTCACCCCAGTCAACACAAATTTGCAGGTGTGTTTCTGTAGACTGGCCTAGGGGCAGGTGTAAATGTGCATAAGTATGTGTATGTGATATATAGATATATATATATATAGGGGTGTGGTGGGCGAGTAGGTGCATGTGTGTTAATGTAAGTAGACAGGGTTACGACCAACCCTGGCAGGGGGTGAATCTGTGCGAGTGTATAAGAATGAGTGCATGTTTGTGTAGGGGTGTGTTTGTATACAGGTCTGTGTGCACAGGAGGGGTTGTGTGCATGTTGCAGAAGAAAAACTGCCTCAGCCAAGGTCTCTCCTCCCTGTGTTCATAACTCCATGAAGAGGCTCTCACACAGGACTTGGCAACTGGACTCAGAACTGAGGTCATGGGAATAAAACTGTCAACACTATGATTCAGCGGCCTATCCTTAAATGCTTTCGGTCATTGAGGGAGCTTGCTCTACTGACCTTGATCTGCCAGAATCTCTGGATGAGCAGGTCCATGGCTATGCCAGGTCTCAGAGACTCCTCGGGCCAAGATCAGGCAGTGCTGGTCTGCGTGCACTCCTGTCTATTCATGGACTCTGGCCTCCTATGCTACCTGCAGTTTGCAGCCCAGCCATAAATTAGCTAAAGATCTGGCAAGCTCTTCCACCAGCTTGAAGTGAAGGTGCTGGATGGGTACCACCCACAGTGATGGTGTGCAGTTTGCAAAACCACTCACTCCTCAGGGGGAAGAATAATGCAACTCAAGTCCCAGCACTAGAAAACATCTGACATCCTCTCCTCTCTTCTCCATCCAGGCAGTGCAGAGAGCCAACTGCCAGACAGATACAGTCATGCATGGGAGTGCACGGACCAGATTCCTACAGCTTTTAGAAACTAAGTAACCCTGGGCCTAATATATGGATGGGAGATCACCGTTGAATCCCAGGCACTGTAGATATAAGCCAAGGTGTGTTCAGACACTTGGGGTGACATTCTGTTCCCTTCCCAATTAGCTGTGTGCGCAGCGTTGGTCACCTACATGGCATTTTGGTGGTCTAAAAATGTCACTTATATACAGGAAGCTAAGCCACAGCCCTTTGCATTTAATAATCATTGAACAGAGGGCAGTGCTTCCACCTTGCTAGGAACAAGGGTCCAGGCTAGAAGCCAAGGTCCCGTTGCTGCCAGGCCAGCAGCCACCTCACTGAGCCTCACAACCTCTGGCTTTCTCCCTTCCTCCTAGCCCTTGACATGCCTCCCACATTCCTCCCTCTTATGGCTAGGTAAGAGAGTCAACTTGAAAAGAAGCCCGTGGCAGCAGTGGATAATGCCTAACCTGGGGTGTGGTGGTTGAAATACTATGCTGGGAAGTCCAAGAGATGCAGGTTTAAATGTCCCCTGGGTGAAGGGGGCCTAGAAACCATAGATTCTCTGGCTTCCTGGGCAAGTACTCTAGCCACTCAGCTGTAGTGAGGGGCAAAGGATAAAGAGTCTCACCCTCCATTGCTGTCACTGCTTCATCATCTATGTGTCCAGGAGTGCAACCAGGACAAGAACTCTAACCTGGCTCTGGTCCTAACTTGACAATTAGACAACCAAATGCCATGTAAAGAACTAAAACTGGACCCTCATATCCAGGCAGGGAAAAGAATACCACCTCTGAACTACCAAAAATCAGGGGGAGCAGCAACATTTTGTTAAGCTCTCTCTCTGCCGTTGGACTGATGGACCGGGCTAGCCGAAAACAAGGCTGCCAATGGGGGGAAATAGAGACAAACTGATCATGCATCCATCACAGTGGAGGACCCCCAGGTGTGCAGCATGCCTTGTCTGGGGTCTGCTCCCTTGCAGCCACTCCAGTGCCCAGGCAGATTGCTGTTCAGTGAGATAATGTTTCTGCATCCTTGCTGGGTTGCTCATTCTCCCCACTTCTCCTCTGTGGCCTTCCCCTTTATTCTCTGAGAAGTCCATATGTTCCACTCCCTTTCTCCTCCCCTCTTCGATGCTTTGTCAGAGTCCTGTCAGTATAACCGGAGCAGGTACTTCACAGGGCAGGCATGCTTCTAAACCCCTGCCTTGGCTCAAATAATGAGCTAGTGTCCAGCCTGGAGTGTAAACTGCTTTTCCTGAGAAAAAATACACTGTATAATGTGCTGGTCCCTTTAAAAAAGGGCCCTAAAGAAAGGTCTGTCGCTCACGAAATATCAATCACCAGGGACTCATAGCAACCTCTGTAGTACAGACTCTGCAGAAAGATTCAATCAGAGCAATCAGCAATGCATTAGGCACAATTTACAATTCATTACTCAACAACTGGAGGAAATCAGGCAGGAGGATGGGGGCCTGCTGCATTTGCCTAAGTTTATTCTGGGCTGTGAGAATCAAGATGACAAATGACAGCTATGAAGAGCCAAGTGTGTAGGCCACCAGACTGGAGAGGGCAAGTTGTAACCGTGGCTCTGCTATGGACTCCCTGCATGACCTTATTCAAGTCACAGCCTCGGTTTGCCCTGTGCTGTAAACTCTTCACAGCTGGGTCTCTTACTATGTCTATGTACAGTGCATAGCACAAAAGGGTCCGATCTCAGTTCTGGCCTTTCTGTGTTTCTGTAATATGAAGCATCAATAGCCATAAAGATGGGGCTGCTGCCTTGTGCAAGTACAGGATGGCAAATAAAAGGCAAAGCAGTGGGGACTGCTCTCCTGTGCAGAGCCCCTTGCTGGAGTGTCTTGCAAATCTTTGCAATCTCCAGGTCTTTGTATTATGATAGCAATTGTTCCAATTCACTTGCCATCATCTCATCTCAATGGTGATTTCTCCCTCTTTAGGGATTCAAGGCAGGAGTTCCTCAGAACCTCCCACCCCAC